>NW_027185241.1:0-235000 GCF_022577435.1 Embiotoca jacksoni | reverse complement strand
ACCACCACCACCACCACCGCACCCCCACCACCCCACCCCACACCCCCTCGAAAAAGCGATACATGCTCCTGTATACTGATGTTTAGAAGTCTCACTCACTTTCCAGTGTTAATTTGTGCTGGTGACAGTCTGTTTTTAATTGTTCTCTGAGAATTGATATTATTATTATTATTATTATCATCAATATTACCACAGCCTTGACTGATGGTAGCTGTCATGATGATGATATAGAAATCTGCGTTGTTTTTTGTTTTTTTTTTGTGTAGGTTAGGCATCTCGTTTTATTTGGAATTTTGATTTTATTTTATTATATAAAAATATTCTATAAATATATTTTTTCTTTAACTTTTTTTTTTTTTTTTTTTTTGGGCAATTGTTTTCTTTTTTTCTTCAAAAAAAAAAAGGGTGTTACTAATGTTGCACGATTTTAATGAACACGAAGCAAAACAACACAAGCGTTTAGTGATGTTAGTACACGCGTGGAGGCGCTGAGCGAGTCGACCGCGACGGACCGCTTTCGATGCTGCAATTTTTTTTCGTTTGTTTGTTTTTTTGTTTGTTTTTCGAGTCCAATGTACAAAACCTCTCAGCCCACACTTGGTGACACAGAGGGGAAGGGGAGGGGGGATTGTGTGTGTGGGGGGGGGGGCAGCGTGACATGTCATAACTTATTTCTGGCCAGACACAATGATGTCAATGCATGGGAGTTTCAAAAACAAGACGAGAGTGAATCATGTTATAGGAAATCAAATGTAATATTGACACAAATACACATCACACAGGATTACATTAAGATTAAAAAAAATTAAAAAAAAATTAAAAAAAAAATGAAATTGAAGAAAAAAGTTTTAAGATAAATTATAGCTAATATATTGTGTTCGGCTAGTCTGCTTTTTTGTTGTAAAGATAATTTTTTTTCGTTGTTTTTGGAGAATGATATACAATTTGTGTATATTTTCATAAATAAAGTATGCACTGATATGTTATTACAAATTCTATACTGCTTTTACAAAAAAAAAGTGTTTGTTATTGTACCAAAGTATCCATTGGTCCCCTCTTACCCTCCTCCCCTTTTTGCGTATGTTTTACCGTATTTTATATATTAAATAGACAAGTTGACCTACAGAACAAGTTTGAGTTGGTGTCATTTATTTTCTGCTTCTGATCTGATGTGGTTGTAACACCACGTTGTCGCCACTAGAGGGCAGTGCAATGTTTGGTATTAGAGGCTGCGCTGTAGTGAAAACTGCTCACATGAAGCTCATGTTTCCAAGATGTCTTGCTTTTTTTCCCTCTTTTTTGAAGAGCAACAGGTCTCCATTTGACATGTGATGGTAAATATATGTATCATTTACTTTAATGCAAATATATTTTTGTTTTCATCCAAACAGTATTCTCCATGATGTATTTCTAAATGATTATTCTACGGTGAGTTTTTAATGTGTATTTCTGTGGTTCTAAAGTTATTTGACTGATGCCGTGAAATTGACTTTTCAGTGCCGGTCATTTTGGAGTATTTTCAGAGATTAATGTGTAGTTTTCATTGATGGCCCCTCTGCCAACCTTAAACAACTACATTCTTGCTCAAAACAATAACAACAAAGATGTCTAATAAACATATTGATGGTTAACTTGCTGTATCGGGACAATCGCGTACAGTATGTGTTATTTAGCCGACGCTGAAACATGGAGCCACTTTAACTGCAGATCAATGAAACGTGATACTTTATTGATCCTCGAAGGAGAAATGCTCCCCGCCTCCTCCTTGTTCTTTACACATGGGAGAGGGGGGGGGGGGGGGGTCAAAGGTCAGTGACGGAAAGAGCAAGAGTTTCTTGGGAGGGATGTTTTGTTCCCACTGTGAACGGCTTCATGATTCTGCTCAAGAACAGAGTGGTTCCAAGCTAAAATAAACAAAAATTTTAAAAAAAAAAAACTAACGCTGGCTTCCACATACAAACACAACCTACGTACATGCTAAACCGAGAGAGGACGTGGATACACAGGACTTTGTGGGAAGTAGGAAAATGGGCAGACTGTGTGGATCTGGGTGTCTTTGACATGCTGTAAATAAATAACAAACTGGGTCAAAGCATTTCCAAAACAGGTCCTGCGGGGGCGTTGATGGTGTTTTCATTAGTGCCTACCAGGAGTCGTCCGAAGGAGGGACAACCGGCGAGTAGCCACGGACTGGTCGTCGTGCCAACGTCACTGCAGCTACCATCTTGGACCTTGGAGCAGCAGAAGAAGGTGGATTTGTCAGGTTTTCTTTTACACCGGGTGCCTGTTTAAAGGGGAAGAGACAGCAGCAGGATGTATGCGTGATGGTCTGGGCCATGTTGCAGACCGCGCACACCCCTTCTTCATGATACCAGTATTCCCTGATGGCATAATTTGCACCGTCACTGCAAAAAAAAAACACAAAAAAAACTGGTGGGCGGGGCTTATCAACTAACCTGGTTTCCCAGGTGTGAAGAGACTGCTTGACTACAACACCCGGTGTGTGGTAGACTCAGCACGGAGCGGCTGTGAGAAACGAGAGACGTGACACCGGAGCGACTTTTTGGGTTCGCCTTGAGAATCAAACGCCGACTACCTCTTAACTTTGTTTCTTAATTTTTGTAACAACTACCATTAAAAAAAAAAAAAAAAAAAAAAAAACGGCTCGAGTGAACACCGTCTACGGACGCCAACTGGGCCGACAGCTTGCGAGGAGCTTTCTGTTGGAGCGAACTGCTGTTGTTGACCGAAGGTAAGCCCCACAAAACCCTCTGCCAACCAACCAGCCATCCCTTTCCCTTTCTGTTGGAGCGCTCGCTGTCGATGTGTCAAATCTGCTCCGCCAAAACGTGACAAAGAGTTCAAAGTGTTGAGTCGGCCTCTGAATTCCTCAAATCGAAATCCTATCGGGCATCAGTGGGATGTGCTGGGGGGGGAAAAAAAACACGAGGCCGATCCATGGAGGGCTCGAGGCTACTGCCAGCAGCCCAATTATTACTTCATCTCAACACGAGGCGTCAGAATCAGATAATACGGGTTTTTTGTGATAACGGGTAAACGGAGTTTTACCGTGTCTGGCAATCAAGAATAATTACTGTGATCACCGGGGGGGAAAAAAAAACAATGTATGTCAACTTTAATGATCTCAAGACAAAAAAAAAAAATTTTTAAACTGAAGAAAAGCTCACACGGGCACACCCTCGCTGGCTTTTTATACCTGCCAATTAGTTGAAGTCTATTTTCATTTTACTCTCAAAATTGTTGCTAAGGCAACCAGTGAGTAAGGTGTAACATCTATTTGTTAAAATGTAATCAAAAATAAATATTTAAGATGTAGGCTGTTTGGCAAAGTGAAAACCATTTTTTTTAGTTTAATGCTATACTATATTTCTACACATTTCAGAGGGAAATATTGGGCTTTTTACCCCCATTACATTCAGACAACATCTACAGTTATTGTTATTAGTTACTTTGCAGATTAAGAGTTTTAAAACCTAATAAAAGCATCTAAAATACAAAACAAAAAAAAAGCAACCAATAGTTCAAGTTGGCGCAACTGCAACCATTCTCCTTCATAATAGTCCAATTCCATCAATTATAATAACATTGAAAAACTTAAGCAGTGGGTCCAATGTTAAAGAGGAAAAGGACTGATCAACATACCTTATGTTCTTTTATGATTTGTGAAAGTGCAGAGCTGCCAAACTTCATAAGCTTTGGTGTCCCCCATTTTTTTTTTTTTTTTTTTTTTGGAGGAGGAAAGTGAGCTACAAATGTGTGACAAAGAGGGTGATGAGCAGTTGATTGCCGACCAGACCAGACCAGACCAGACCAGACCCAGGCCTGACGGAGCTGCCCGCATGGCTGTCATCTGGCGTGGTCAGCTGGTTTGTCCGCAGCAGCCGTTGGGCTCATGTCTCAGACAGACACACACTCTCCTGGCTCAACAGGGCCGCTAACTATAACCACACACACACACACACACACACACACACACATATATATACATATACACACACATACATACACACACACACACACACACACACACACGCATACATCCAAAGTCAAACCGGACAGTCCGGGCATTGTTCGCCATGACGGCCCGACCCCGTTTCCTGCAGCTGAGCTGGGAAGGCTGATTCTATCTTTGTCCCACTTCACGGGTTAAAGTGTTTTCACTCTGACTCAATGACTCAAATAAGTGGAGATGTACGAGGGCGGTGGGCGGGCGGGCGGGCATCGAAAGGGTCCGAATTAGCGATCGGTGCGAATACAGGTGCAGAAAGTTTGACATTTGTAGTGTATTTGTTTGACGAGGGCTGCATGGAAACAAAGAAGTGAGGCATCTGTCGTGACTCATCGGCTTCCTCTTTACCGTCCCTGTGTGCTCGCGGCCTTGTCTGCCAGCGCACGTCTAACTTCATTTCTGCGCGCTGATGAAATTACTGTGTGGGCATCTGCTTGCAGGCGCACATGCACACGCGCGCGCGCACACACGCACACACACAGAAAGAGGAACCGAGCCGCCTCTGCTTTGTTTGAGTCACATTTACCTCTGAATTTATTTTTTTATTTCTATGTTGATGACCGTTCTTGTGAAAAATTCTTTCTATTTTTGAAGACCTTTGTTTTTACTTTGAAGTCGTATGATTTTGAACTCTCGGGGAGAAAAAAAAAAACCCACAAACCACCCACACGGCGGAGAGGCTGCGTGAGGTCCTGTCGTAGATGGTGCTGATCCATCGGCGTGATCACGTTGACGGCAGAAGTAAAACGTGAGCTGCGGGCTCATTTTGTGGAGAAGTTATTTCTCGCGATAATGGGCCGTATATTTGCGCTGGTGTTTGTGTTTGAAGACTTAACTTCCTCCTCTTTTATCAAAGACTGGCGGTCAGTTTTTATCTTCAAGTCAAACCATATAAATGTCTGAATGTGTCCATATTAATAAGTGTGAGTCGGTATGACCGCGCATATCTGGGTCACACCTTTTTCTAATTTTGCTCTCATGGGGGACCGTTTTTGTTATTTCATGCGCTATTCCTGCACTCTCACTCATCCTGGATTACTGAAGCGACCCGCAGCTGTCATTAGCAGATTGCACGCCGCGGTGCAACTCCTGTTCTATTTTAATACCGTCTGGTGACTGATGGCTTTGATAGGCAGGATTTGCTGGAGCAGGAATACAGTCGGATGATTTCCGCTCTGTCCAGAGACAGACGAGCGCTGTGACGCAGTTGCAATTCTTTTCCTTTGACAGCTCAAGGGGAAGAAAGTTGGAAATTATTTTCCACTCTGGAGGAGATGTTGAATAGATCACCGCTCTGTAACAAGCAACTAATGACCCGCGAAGGGGAAAACCAACGTCATCCCACCTACTTGATAAACATCTATTTATCTTCTCTTCTTCTAATAAATCTTTTTTTTTTTTTTTTTTTTCCCCCATTCATATGTAATTTTCTTTTGGTAACACTGCTAAATTTGTGATATTTAGGAAATGCTTGTTGTTTTGCTCCTACAGGTTTTCTGTAGGACGACTTTAATACCCTGACTATTTAAGATGGAGTGCATTTTCCCCTTTAAGATGTCTTTGTGGGTGATTTAAAAAAAAAAAAAATTCTGCTGTACAGTTAATTAGTTCCAAAGATGAGAACGTTTATTTGTTCAGCAGTTTCACTGACAATATGCATGTTCAGATTCTGCCTCTCGAGAGTGTAAATGTGATTATTTTTTTTTTTTTTTTTTTTTTTCTGTAAAAGTACAAATGAGCACCGTGCTAATTTAAAAAAAATTAAAAGTGGCACTGACTCCAGAGGTCCTCCCTGATTGGCTGCAGAGATCAGGTGACAGAGTATAACAGGTTTCAGAAGACAGGAAACAGGTTGGTCAAGAAAAATGAGAGGCCAGTGTTTTGTTGTGCTGTTGTGTTTTTTTTTTTTTTTTTTTTAACTGGTCTTTTGGTACATTTGAAGAAGAAAATCAAGGCTCGCATACTCGTCCATTTTTCCTACTCGCGCGATCAACCATCTTCAAGTGCAACAATTAAAGGAAACTTTCCAATCTCTGGTGATTTAGCTTCTCACAATCAGAATAAAACAGTTTGGGTACTTAAGAGTTGCAGAAATGCTGCACAGGTATTCATCTGCACAGCAAACAAGACAAGATGTTTGAAAATTAAAAGTGGGCTTCTGTTTTTTATTAATATTTTCTGTTCTACCTGAAGTTTAGTACAAAGTGCAGCATGAATCAACATGCACAAGACAAATATATCAACCAGGAAGTTATTTATCTCGATAAATATTGCATCAAAAAGTCCCTGGTTGAAATATTCCTACTTTGTTCCAGACGTGAGTCTAAATGTAGTGAAGTACAAAACTGTGTTCAGTTTACTGATTTATGTTAGGGGGAGAAAAAAAAACAACTCCTCATTTCCATGAGGAAATTTGATTTGTTTCTTCCATTCGCTTCATGTGAAGTCAGCTCATGTGAGAAGTCATCACTACAATGTCCCAAAGATAAGCATGTGGCTTGTTTGTATGAAAGGCACCTTTGACTGAGCATAAAGGGGAAGTATGCTTCAGTTCCTACATTAGCGTAGCATATTCCTAAAGCACAGTAATGAGGTAAATTACCTGACCTCATAAGACTGATGGTGACAAAGGAATTGAAGTGTAGAGGAACTGGTTGAATACACAACACAAGCTTTGAGGAATTTTCTTAGTCAGAATTAAACTCAACATTTTAATACCAAGACATTAAATCTCATGTTCCCCAGAGGAGCGACATTTACATTTTGGAGACGTATCATTTATCTTCTATTTTAAAAAAAAGTTCATTTAAATTTTTAGTCCCTCTTCTAATGAAATTCAAAGAATAGCTTAATGCAGCACATTAAATGAGTGTAATTCGGTGTGTGGCAGGATTTCCAACTTGGCCCCATATGCTTATTGTGTTGTTCTCTTCCAGCTCGTACGCGTCTTCATGCCTTCTCTGATGTAATGGGGATCTAAAGTGGGAGAAACCAGTGGTGACGTCTCCTCAGTCCAGCCCTCCTCCATTATCCACACCAATAACATCAAGAGTAAATCAATGAAGATGGATGGGGTATAACGGATGCCTATCAGAACACACACGTGCACACTATCTACCGCAGGAGCTAAAAGGGGTTTATGTCTCTCTTAATGGACTCGTACAAATAGCCCTCCCCCACGTTAATCAGCAGTGACCGACATCCATTGGTCATGGCTGGAATATCTTAACTTCTGCAGCATTTGTTTTACTTAAACTGTGTTTATTGCTGTGACATGGATGTCTTTGGGAGGCAAAATTATTGCAAAAGTCCCTAAGCAACAGTGATTTACTGTTAGGTTGCCGAGGAATATAATGGTTCAAGCTGTCATAAAAAGATACATCCAAACTCCAAAATGATTTAATGGCAACCCTTAATTTCTGCCAAATGTCACCAAATTTGAACACTGAACCGTTTTAACTACACAAACACTTGCACATTTTAAACATGACGGGTTCCCTTGATTCCCAGAAGCTGGACATCATTTTAAATGAAACTATGTTAGTTATTGTCCAATTCTGAACTAAAGCATGAAACATTTTGTGCTGTATAATAAAAATGAGACAACTTGTTTGTCAAATAGATAAATAAGAAGGAAAAACAGGTTTACAAAAAATGGACAGAAATACTTTATAGAAAGAACTACATCATCAGCATACTATCTGATCACATCTCAGATCATCGCTTTTGCAACGGCATCTGTAAAGCTGCAATGTGAAATCATCTTAAATCAACATCACTTTGAACAGTTTCATTAGTAAATAGGCTTTAATTGATTGAATAAACCCATTGAAACAATAAAAGACAGGACCGGTTGTTGCTGGGAAGACGGGCCTAAATTCCAAATGAATTGCGTTTACTGTAGACAAACATTTTTCTTCAATGTACAAAAACTAAAAAGTCCACACGGGACAGATGCTGGTTTTTTTTGGTTTTTTTCAACATCCAACATGTATTCATATGAAGGCTGCTTGACACTGTAACAACCAAGTTATTTATTTATAACAGATGAAACGGCTTCCTCCAGGGAATCAGTTACTATTTGAAACTTGTTTTGTTTGTAGCTCTCCCTCAAGGAATCAATCACAATTAGGGATTTTCCACTGAGTGTCTTGAGTAGGACTGCTCTATTGATGGGTGGAGAATAGCGGCATGCCAGACAGCTGCCGTAATACCATTCCAGCATTTCAGCCTAGTCGCAGTGAATGCAAACATGTGCGGTTTCCTTCCTCAGAGTCTCTCGCTGGTCAAATTTGGCCAGCAGCGGAGGCGGGCGCCCACTAAAATAGCCATCATTGTTCGGTAAACTGACTAATGAAAGACAAGGTTGGGGTGGGGTGGGGTGGAGGGGTGGGCAGGGGGAATGGGGACGGGGATGGGAAGGAGAGGAGGCGAGGTCACGCACATTGTTCTCCCTTTCGTACTTGTTTCATGGGATGGCTTGTTTGCTTGCGGAGGACCCCGGTGCTGCTTTGTTGACTTGCCTGCTTTGAGGTCAGTGAAGCTGGGATGTTGCCAAATCCAGGCACAACACACACACACACAGAACAGAGAGAGCTGCCCAGCCTTCCTCAAAGCAAACCCCAAAGGAAACGAAGATGGATGTTGCTGGAAGGCAGCAAGCAGCTGGTTTCTTGACCTTCTCTTAAGGATGCGACTGTATTCTGACTTAAAGACAAGGTTCATAGTTTTAAAACCCTGTCGATCACTTACCAAGTCTCCCAGTTAGCTCCTCCTGATATTTGTTGGCAAAGGTTTTGCATGAGATAATGTATTTTGTGGTTCAGTAATTTCATTTCTCGGCAATGCGCATTGAAAGGACAAGGAAATGTTGTTGCCTTATCGGCCAAAATAGATAAAGTCTTACCTTTGTTCTGGTACAATAAAATGGCAGTTAAGGTCTTGTATAAGACTATAAAAGTTCATTATTTCAGGCACTCAATGAGCCACAAAAGTTTCTGTTTCAAAAAGAAGAGCTAACAGGATGCTAATGCAAATTTAGGCAAAACGTAAACGTCAGTATTAAAAAATGTCTCCTTGAGCTGCATTGGTGATCAGCAGGGTTTAAAAAAAAAAAGTTTCATTTAGTTTTCCATGAGGCTACCAGTTTCCACCGCAGTCTAAAAGAAAAAAAAAAAATCTAATATTTGCTGAATATCTGTTTGATTCTAGAATGTCAATTTTACGAGGAATCAAATGCATGGGTGAAGTGCACTGTAGAGACAAATGAGATGAGATTTTGAATAATAAGACACAGCGCACATAGTGAATCTACAGTTTATTTTGAACTGTAATTGTACCATAGTATAATTAAACTTTAGGGGTGCAAACAAAAAGGAGTTAAACAAATGTTCGTACAGGCCAACTGAACCCAAACACAACAGTTTGCTCATCTAAACTGACTTATGCTATCACCAACATAAACCCTTTACAACTAACCATTCATTCTACATGTGTAAAACATGCAAGGATGAGTCAATTACCGTCTATTGAATTGTAATAACTCGCTGAAAGCAATACTAGCTGTCTGTTCAATACGCTATGAAATAGCAGCTCGACAAGGAATTCTACCCTTCTGGTCTTATTGATTCCCATCAGTCAGTAAAATCAGATTAGGTAACAATCAATAACTGCTTTGACTTTCAAATGGCATTCTTTGTTCTGTCTTCATGCTGTTCCCTCATGCAGAAGCTGCTAATCCTCCTCCATAACATGCACACTGAAACACTGAAAGGTTTGAACAATTAGGAAAGACGAAAACGTTGTTAGTCAATTGTCAGTCTGAGGAAACGAGACAAGTGCTCAGTATCTTCGTAGTAAGAATTGGCACATTGGTGGTTGGCGTCACTGAAGAGCACACCGAGGCACGACTTTGGTTTTCATGGTACAAGCATTGCAGAGAAGATGCAATTTGCCCCCGACTAACACTGATCACATCTAAAAAAAACAACAACCGGTTTTACTTAAACTCCTCACTACATTTTTAAACTGGTTCGTCCCCAGATGACCACGATTCACCCTCAACTTCCGACTCCTCAGAATGGACCAGTTCTTCCTCATTTCTACACAACACCTGTTTCACTTCCGCACGCATCTGTTCCTGCTCCTTCTTAACTTTAGATGAGTCAATACCGACCCTTGAGTTTCCGTTGACCACATTCGGGTTTTCCAAATTTGGCCAAACTACTTGGTCAGCAAACCCTAGATCCTGATTGGTTTGCTCAGCTGCCTCATTGCAGGCATCATCTGGTTGATAAGTGGCACCGCTCTCCAGGGACGACGCCCAGAAGTCATTCTTTACGCCAGAGGGGAAGTAACCATGGAGACCACTGTCTGTTGAATCCTTCACCTTAAAGATATCGCTTTCATCCGGTGCATTGTCAGGGGAAATCTCGAGGGGCTCCTCTTCATGTGTCATAGCACCTTCATCAACTGAATCAGGAGCACGATCACATTTTTGATCATTCCTTTTAAAGTCCTCTTCTGGGTTTTCCAGGTCCTCCCATTCAGCTGTTCCTGGACCTTCAGGAAGCTCCTGACTATCTGCTTCATCCCCAATTTCCCGTTCTTGAGACTCGTGGGATGCTTCAACAAGGACGGCCTCTTTCACCTCAGAGGGAGCGGCCGCATCCTGCAGGTTTTTCTGATCTGCTGTCACCGACAAGTTTGGAACCTCCGAGTTGTTGATTTCTTCCATGTCAGGCCTGTTGATGAAGTCGCCAAAGCCAGAGTGATCTTCTGTTGCATCAGCATGTGTCGCCATGGACACGTTGTGTTCCTCCTCTTCCTCTCTTTTCTCCGGGGCATGTATAGCTTCTTGATCTTCGTGCTGGATTTCCTCCTCGGCCTCGGAGTCTGTTTGAGACATTACCACGGACCAATCACTCAAAAAAGGGTCCCCAAAAGTGTGATCTACAGTTGTAGCAGAAGATATGAGTTCATGGTTTACCGCCATTCCAGGCTCAACACAGCCCTCTGTCATTTCGTCATCGGACTTGTCCGTCAGATGTAGCATCTCCTCACTGACCTGCTGCTGTGCAAAGTGAGCACTGTAGCGGTCTGTGGACAGACCTTCTAATTCCTGTTCCACGAGTCTGTCCGTCTCCAACTCCACGTCATAGTCTACATTTGCGTGTACCATGGGTTTAGGAAATTCTTCGGTTTCTTCGTCTGAACGTCCCTCGCTGATCATTCTTTCTACATTTTCTGGATCATTCCCCGGTGTAGCACTTTCAATCGTACCATGGTCGACGTCCCTGTCTTCAGCCTGAGTGTATCCCAGATTATAGTCCTCATCCACCGTTTCCGCTTCGACTTCCTCGCACAGATCTTCCATAGTTCCGAATTTCTTTGACTTGCCTTCGCTCCACGTTCCAGTTCCTGTCTCGCCGATCTTTTTTTCCTGTTCACCTTCGCTGGACTCGCTCTCGTCCATGTGCGATGCCTGAGTGTTGGCGTCGGTCTCGTCGCTTTTGTATCGAATCAGAGGACGGGTGTCGGCAAGAGTGTTTTCCTGAGCGTAGCTGTCGCCCTCTAGCTCAGTCCGCCATGACACAGAGACATTTTGAGAGTCTTCGTCATCGTCATCATTGTCAGAAATCGGAACATCGTCTTGCTGGCCATCATCTACGTGTGTGATCATCAGTGAAGAGGCCACCTTGTCATCTTGCGCTACACCTCTAACAAAACCCTGTATAATTTCTCTCTTTTCATGCACTGGTTCTTTTCCTGATATGTCCTCCTCTGGTTCAGCGTGTTGTCTTTTTCCTTCGTTTTTTACGCCATCATCTGTCTTTAGATCGACCTTCCTTTCTATTACACTATCCCAAGTATCCATCTCTTCCCCATCAGGGTACAACTTATCCTCAACATCCGTTTCATTTGTTCCCACCAAAGAGCAGCTTGTTTCATGTCTTCTCTCTACTGCGTCATCGTTTGAAATGTTTTCATCTCTGTTGTAATCTGTCTCTTGGTTAAACGCACTTTCCTCAGGCTCGCATTGAGAGTCTGGGCTGCTCGGCCGGGATTCAAAGGATGGTTGCAGCACCGCCTCAGTTTTGGAGTCTGAGGTTTCCTCTTGCACACGCTCTTCCTCTTTGTCTGTACACTCTTTCTTCACCCATGCTTCGACTGGAGCGTGCGATTGTTGCACATCTTCTTTTTCAGCTGGCTCTTCAAAAGCCACATCTTTATCAGACTCGTCTGACAAACTGCATGGCTCCTCTGTCACTCTGACATGGTATGATGTTAGGCCGGGAGTTGTAAACTCATTGTGGCCGACTCTATTAATAAAGGATGGCTCCCTGCTGAGGCCAGACTCTGCTTGGTCACTGACGACTGACTCAACAACTTGTTCAACGTCAGCATTGATCCAGTCCTCCTCCCCTTCGATGTCCCCTGACGTTTTACCAAAAGACTCTCGCTCATTAGGAGGCGACAAAGGCTCAGCATAGGTGACTTTCTCGTGAACCTCCTGTGGTCTGAAATTTTCAACAGCTCCATCCTGCAGTATCTTTGGATAAGGGGTTTCCCAGATTGCTGTTTCTGTATTAGCAGGTTTCCCCAAAATGTTTGGAGTTTCATTTAAAGTTACAGATTTTCTACTCCAGATCGGTGTTGCAGTCATCGCCGTTGGTCCGGTTACGCCACGGACAGACGAGAGGGAAGTCGTCTTGTGGCTAGTAGACGGCTGCCTCTGGTAATTCTGAGAACTGAAAACGGCATCTGTGGAATACAAGAGCAGTGCTCATGAATACACAATGAAGTCAGCTACTGTAACATTAATGACTTGAACACAGTTTAAATGAAACCAACTGTATTCTTTATAATATTCTGTATACTGACATATTTGATATCCCCACACAACACTGACCAGTGTCTGGGGATAAATGGCAGAGAAGCTGCCACACCAAAGCATTATTAAAACGTATAATCTCAATGAAGGTTGGACACTAATGGAGAGATATTGATCGTCATTTCCTTTCCCTGTTGTCTAAGTTACCGGAAAAGCAAAGCCATATGGCTCAATAACCTTTGGGGGGGGCTGTCGTATCGGTGGCTTCCATTACAGGAGCCAAAGTGCCTACCTCAGCCCCCTGAGCCAAGTAACCCCCAACGACCACCAACCCTCTCCAGTAACAATAATGAGATTTCAAATTGCATCAACTGCCCCCCCCCCCCTCCCGCCTCCCAACCCCCACTCTGCCCCCTTCTGAGGGGCTTTTACTTTGACTAAGAGAAATTAGAAAGGGGGAAGGGGTGATTAAAGTAGTAAGCAGAGTGGACATAAAGGAAAAGATTTATGTCTCGTTGTGGTTGTAAAGAAGGCAACAGTAAAGTCCCTGACACATATAATGATGTATGAATATTGTTTATTTTAATTACCTGTGATGGAAATGTTTCTCGGCTGATTTGACAAGGAGACGTCTCCCCTGAGGCTCTCGTTATCCAGCAGAGCTCTGTAGAGACCGACAACAAGATAAGATTACACAAGTTGCACGCCATTTACATGCATGAATATTGTGATGTTAAGGATTTGAAGGCGCCTTTAAGGGGTATGAGCGCTGACATGGTGCTGCACGCACCGAGTCGTGGGTGGGAGGAGCAGCACAGGGACACTTTTGCTGCTCTTCAGCAAGCAGGAACGGACAGAGGTCTGTTGTTATGGTAATGAAGAAAAGACCCCGCCATTGAGGAGCCATCTGGAGCACTCTAACCTTTTGCCATCAATTCCTCAGACGCACACCATTCACATCTGGATCACAGTAGTCTAGTCGGCGTTCCAACACATACTTCTAGAATTAGCTCCATCACTAACAGAAACAAATATTTTTTTTTTGTCTTCATTTCCTTTCAAAATCCAGTTGGCTTAAAATATGAATGCCTCTTTAAAAGACAATAGAACAAGGTATAAAAATCTGTTTTACTGACCACCACCACCACCACCACCTGCCCCCCTGCGCTGTTATTCTAGACTCCCATCGGGAGCTTCTCACTGAAGGGTGAGGGGTCAATATTTTGAGGAGAGGGTGGGGAGAAGAGGGAGAAAGGAGACGCCACTATAGAGCTCTTGGCGTCAAAGAGAACAGAGGCTGCTGTTTTAATGAAGTGACCTTTGGACCAGACGGCTGCAGGACAGCTCTTTTATTCGTCAGCTTCTCTCACTGATTGAAGAGTGTTTGTCTACTGAGCAGCAACTTTTGAATGGGTTAAACTAATTATCTAAATCACAGCTGACATGGAGAGGATGATGACTGGGCTGGACGCATTGCGATTTACACGGCTTGCAACCCTAAAACTGTCTTATTTACGTATATCACGACTAATCGTCCACTTCATGTGGGACTGCACAGTAGTTTTCTCCTTTGTCCTGCATCCTATACATTGACTGTATATAAAAAGTGGACGTGGCTTCCGGGTCTGAAAAATTAGGCCAATGCGGAAGTGCTGTAATACCACGGAGTGCCACTAAAGGTCGGCTCCAAAAAGCCTCCAGCACCATGAACTCCCATTTGATTCGTCACTAGGTCAATAAAATGCCGGTTTTGTCAGCCATAGTCGCTCCCTCTTGTTCGTTTTCTGGGGTCCATCTGAAAATAATCCCGTCATTAATTAGAAACTAAGCTTCAAAAAGCTGTGTTTTCGGGGCGTGTCTGTTTGCTTGACAGGCCTGTGGTGAAGTCAGGTTGCGACTATCGGTGAGCGGGACGTAGCATCTTCGAGTTTGCAGTCAGATCGAGTTAGAAATATCCAAATATGAATTTTCATTCATGGTAAGAGTATACATTTGCATAAATCATATTATTTCAATCAGCTGAAAGATGTTATGGTTTTCTTGTGATAGCAGCAGCTTGTTTGAGCCGTAGAGGAGTGTGAACACTGATCCACAAATTAAAGATGGTTCATATGTTTAAGGATGAATAGATAGAACAACAAATTTGAGCTGAATATTAAGGATTGCCTTGCCAGTGCGTATGTGAGACCCTAAAATAAGTTAATAATGTCTTTTTGAGACAAAGAAAGTTGTTGAAGACAGATTTAGGAGTACACATGATTTCAGTCAGCTCCCAGAGTGAGGTGGCTTTTAACAAGCAACACAAATATGTGAAGCAGCACTTGCCTTTTGAGCATGCTGAAATCAACATTAAATGCTACATTCATCCCACACCTGCCTGGCATCAAACAGGTCAGTGCCTCAGATCGTCGTCCCCAGTGAAGGTTCAATGCGTTTACAACATCACAGTGCAAAACTAGTTTCTTCTTTCTCACAACAGAATGACTGACATTCTGGAAATCCACCCCATCATGAAAAGTGAAAGTCAACACAAAGTCTGACTTCTGAAATAGAAACCTTCTTTCTGATCTGATACTGTTTCATTTTAAATGACAACAATAAATAATACCCCCAAAAAAATCATATTATAATAAGTGCTTTTTCCCATTGCTTAGAAAATGTTTGACGAAGATGAACAGATACAAAGTTAACATGTCAGTGTAGACAGTCAATTGAGATTTAAGAAATATGTAAAGAGGAAACTGCTTTTCATAAATAGATATATACACCTGAGATGATATTCTCCCCTGATTGTACAAGCAACAGATACAGTATGTTACAATACAGTGAAGAAATAGTATAGCAATGCAATGTAAGCTGAACATGTTGTAAGAATCTTGGTTTACCTTGAAAGGTCAAATCAGTTTGTAGAAACTTTCCAAATTCAATCAAATCATGTCTTCTTTTGCCCAATCTGATGAGACTACAACTGAAATAACAGCCCCAAACAATCCTTAGGGGCGGGTGGGATAAATAATATCATTTAGTGTTGCACTGTTAATACTTTGGCATCAGTAATCATGGTATTTTCTGTTGTTACTGAAGCACATAAAAAAACCACACAAAAAAACAAACGTTGGCCTTTGAGAGTTTCACTTTGACATTATGCTGCCTCCTGTAATGTTACTGTGTTTATAAAAACTTACTTCTAGCTGCCTGTATAATTCTAAAACTGAGTCTTTTTATGTCCCAGTGAACAAATGAATCATATGACTTATTACTCCTTTATAGAAAATAGAGAAAAAAAAATATTTAAATTCTTTTGAAGTGACCTACAGTTTATTTTTCTCTTTTCATTGATATAATGGATTAAATATTTATTTTGCAATATTATTATTGTGGGCAAAATAAACACTCCTCTCTGCCAGTGCATGCTAGGAGAGGCTCCAACCTGGCTATCCCGGCACAGGATGATCAGCTATATAAAAAACATTTTTTTTTTTTTAATTTTTTTTTTTAAATGAAGGGAGGTTTAGAAATAACATTTCCCAGCTGCTGTCAGAGCAGCGTACCTGTAGGTTGCTACCTCCAGGCCCAGAGACATCTTCATCTGCAGCAGGCTTCGATTCTCCAACAGGAGATGATCGATCTGCTGGCCCAGCTCCTCTCTCTCCGCCTCCAGGCCCTCTAAGTGCTCCTGGCAAACCAGGAAGTGAAAAAGGAGGAGGAAGTGCTTAAAAAAAACAGGCGTGTAAAAGTTCTCTACTATATTAAGTAAAAATAAACATCCTCTGTTCGACTCATATTCTCTGTTCCATTTCTGTTAAAAGGCTGTTAAGAATTTACTGCCACTGTACTGATCTAAAGTCGTGTTGTAATATTGGCACAAGTTAGTACTGCAGGTCTGATTCACCACACTTGTTCGGTATTAGACTTGCAAATTGTTGCCATCCACCCAACTGTTTTCAGTCCTCCATGGTAAAAGTCCTCAGTTTGGATGTTTCACCCCTCAGACCTGACTGTGACCCAGAACTAATCCAGACAGCCCCGACCAATAAATATGTAGCCCCCAGTCCCTTTCATACCCAAATGTTTTTCATTCCATCAGAATATTAAATCGGCTGAGGGAGCAAAGCCCCTGGGAGAAGAGCTCACAATGCTCCCCATAAAACCTTCAACGGGACATCCTGCATTTTACTAAAGGCCTTGAATGCAAAATCACAATATTACATGTAAGATCTTCTGGTGATTAATTATTTGATCTCTTCAAACTTCACCAGTCATTTGTATTGACATGCAATAGTAGACTTGTCTCAACTCCATTTTGTCTGAGTCATGCAGCTGCAGAATATCAAGTGTTTCGCATTCCCCTGTGATTTGTCACTTCATTATTTTAGACTGGCTTTATTTGTGCCATGTGAAGCCACAACAAAGACATCAACCATCGCATCTGATTGCACATTTCACAAGCAACAAGCGTCCGACCTTGTATGGGAATTGTTGTCACATCAGTCAAAAGTTGCTCAGTTTCCCAATTTGCTGAATTTTTATTTTTTTTGTTGCAAATGTTTAAAAAAATCTATCTCCTCTAAAGAAGAATATGAGAAAAGACTGACATTATCCCGACACATGTGTAAATATGAAATTTTTTATAATGCGAAAATTATCTTTTTGATCAATATGTGAATGAATCAACTGTGATAATCAGTTTTTAAGCCACTTTCCCTTCTCTTTAATAAATCCAGATACACAACACCATATACGAGTTGGATTATAATACCTAAAAAATAAATCAGAATGCAATCAAACTATAATATTTCATGACTAATGCTAAAGCAGTCTGCAGTAACACATTATGTTCAATTTGAACCGAAATGGACACATCTCTTGTACATTTCATATTATGTTCCTCACTTCCTCAACTAAATTCAAGCTGAATATCATTTTCCATCTGCTGATATAGTAAAATATAATTGATCGAAAACACACAGCCAAAGGAAAAGCTCAAACATTTGGCATTATAGAAGAATGTTAACATACACGATGAGTAATTGTTGCATCCCACTTACATGCAGCTGCTGGATCTCCCGGCCGTGTCCGTCTCGCTGTTGGGCCGCGGTCTTCTCCAGATGCAACCTGACAACCTGAGCCGAGGCCATCTCCTTCTCCAGGGCTCGGAGCTTCAGCTGGCTCTCGCTCTTCTCCTGGCCCACTTGGGTCAGACGGCTCCTGGCCTGGCTGAGCGACTCCTCCAGCCGAGCCAACTGGTCCTGGTAAGCCTCCGCCGCCTCCTGCCACGCTCTGGAGGTGCTCTGGGAGTACTGTTCCCCCAGCTGGAGGAGGTTCGGCTCCCGGTTGCCCCTTTGAGCGAATGTGTACTGCGTTGTGGTTCTGGACCGGGTCGACGTGGCCTCCAGGTGGGCCACATCCTCCTGATGGGTTTGAACAAGGAGTCTCATCTCGTGCTCCAGCTGGTTGACCTGTTCCCTCAGCCAGATCTGCACCCTGTGTTCCTCCTCCAGCTCCCTCCTGCTTTGCTCCAGCATCGTCTTGGCTTTCACTTGGGCCTGAGCCTCCCTCTGTCTCTGCATGTCCAGGGCTTCGAGCTCCTCAGTCAGCTTGCCAACTTCCAGCTGCGTGAGGAATCTGTCCCTCACGGCTGCGTCCACCTCCAGCCTCGCCTGCCGCAGCTCTTCCTCCATGCCCTTCCTGCGGGTCAGGGCTCCGTGATTATTGCACCTCGTAACTTGGATCTCCTTCGCGAGCAGTGCGTTTTCCTCCTCCAGGACTTTGACCCTGCTCAGATAGGTCTCCAGGCGTCGGTTCAGGTTCAGCATCTGCTGCTTCTCCTCACCCGGGTGGTTGGGGTGGAAGATTTTATGCACACTGTGGAGCGCCATGTCGGTATTAGAAAAACAGAGATCTGACAAAGCGAGGCCTCACTCAGAGGTACACTGATTAGGATTTGGCAGCCAACTGTATCTCTGTGTCCAGGCCTGAGTCAGTGTTATTTTTTCTGTGTGTATGTGAGTGAGGCTCCTGTGAGGCTCTGGAAGTGTGACTGCCAGAAAGAGGCTTCCCTTTCATACTAGACTTAATGAAGGGGCCGGATACATGGACAGAAAGGGAGGGAGGGCTATAGAGAGGGAGGAGACTGATGTCTCAAGAGGGAGGGGAGAGGAGATGAAGAAGGACGGAGGGGGAGAGAGTGGGATGAAGGACATTAGAGATGAGATGAGGTGGAGTAGAGTAGGAGGGGTGGAACAGATGGGAAAGGGCAGACAGAAAGCAATGATGTCATTTCCAAGATTAACTCTTTCACAACTGGCATTTGAGTTGCTGCCCATCCCCTCCCATTGGAGTTCAGCAGGAGATCTGTGTCGCTCTTAGTCCTCTCTAACCTCCATTCAGAAGTAGCCAACGTGTAACTGTCACGCCAAGACGGCGCAAAGTGTGTCTATTTCACGTTTTGCCAGGATACCGGGTTATAACCGATGAGCTTTGACTCAAGAATGATGAACAGATTGAAACTGATATTGAACAGGAGTTCCTCGTCCTTTTGTTGGCATTTGAAAAATAAAACACCACAGGATAACTTTTATGTATCTGGGGGAAATAAATGGATTAACATTGACCCAAAATCACCTTCATTTTTTCAGAACCGGAAGCTACGTTCAGTTTTATATAAACCTCAGCACACTGGGTTTATCTGCACAGTTAAGGGAATGAGTTCAAACACCAACATGTTAGCATGTTTTATAGGCCTTGGATTGGAAGTTTGAGTATTCAGTGATGCCAGTTTCTCTCAATTCAATTTCCTTAATATAGCACCAAATCACAGCACAGGTTATTTCAAAGCACTTGACACAGTAAAGTCCTTACAAAAGAACTTTCCAACATTATACAGAAGAAATCAACAATTCAACAATTCAACAATTCAACAATTCCCATGTAAGCTAGGAGGAAAAAAATCTCCCTCTGGGATAAAACAAAAACCCTCATCCAGAAGGGAAGAAAAAAAACTCAATTTGAACAAGAAGAAACCTCCGAGGTTCAGAGGTCTCAGACATCTGCCTCCATGTGTTGGGGTGTGGTGAGTGTATCTCTTAACACTGCTACACTCAGTATTACAAGAACATTTATACATGCATCGACGGCCACAAAACAAGAGTTCAGACTGGAGCAATCTGCAGTAAAGGTGTGAGACCATGTGAGTAATGATGCAGAGAAAACAAAAACCCACAACACAGCAGATGGGTAAATTCAATTGGTTATTGGTGTTTTACACAAAACCAAGCAAACATCCAAAGTCCTAGTTACATATTAGTAATCTTGTTATACCATGTTATATACTCATTGTAATAATATATTTTATATCAAGCTGATTATAGAACAGGAACACAGTGTTGGCTTGAAGTTCATATCTGGACTGTCATGCATGCAAATGACTTTCTCAGGAAAAGCAGAAGTTGATATATTTCAAGGCTGTGAGAGACAGATTCACCTCAACAGAGGAAACAACCACTTCTCTTCTTATGAGTCTCTGTGGCTCAATTACAGTGGCACTTCTCTTTCTACAAGTCAGATCGACTCAACAGAAAGGTTGTAGCGATGGCGGAGGACGTTAACTACGCTTCAGTTGTATTCAAAAATAAGAACCGATCCCGACCGGAAGGTAAGTCAACTTTTAAAAGTACAGAGCAGCTAGAAAAGATATTCTCAGACTTTGGCTTTAGAACAGAGTCTTTGTTTATGTGACCCTCCTCATATTAAATATTAATTTATTGTACTGGTGTAGGAGCAGGTTACATATTTAGCTAACTAAACCAAGCAGTTTGTCATTGTTGTTGTTGTTGTTGTTTTGTTTTTTATCTCATTGTTGATTATAGTGAACTGTTCACTATAAATTAACAAAGAAAAGCTTTTACATTCAAATTAGGTTGTGAAAGGTTTAACTGTCAAGAATGACGGTGTTTTCCTGTTTCGAGAATTTCACTTTTGAATTTTAAACCCTCAAATTCACTGGATGATGTTCAGTTCACTGCTTTAACTACATCTAACTCAGGCTGTTTGTTTAACAGTGTAACGTTAGACTCATCAGATAGGATCCTAATTCCAACATTTTACATTTTTTTAGAGGGTTGAAGTTCAAACTGTTGTAATCTGATGCTCCCAAAATTTACAGCCTAGATTTTCAATGGAGGTGTCTTCGATGTAAAATAATGGTCTTTTGTTTAGCATTTCCCTTTTATGAAACTCACTGTAGATTACACTGCAGTTACGAAAAACCAGTGAGGAAAGTGTGTAATGAAATAGTTATTTCCCCATGAAACGCAGTTTCCCCTTTCTTAAATGATCTGAGAGAAAGCGTCTTGGGTTTTAGTTCAAATGCACCAGCGGCTCTACAGAACACAATTCTGAGTAAAAACACTGAATGCTTTTATTGATAATAAGATACAGAATCTTTTCAACGTCAAACAAAAAATGTAGATGAATTTCATTAATAAAAAGATCCTTAGGAAAACCTTAATATTTAGCCACTGTACACTATTTCAACTTTTAACCTTTCAGCTAGAAACGAAGAGGAAACTGTGTACGATGAAGTGAAGGTGAACAATAACTTGCCCGAACAAAGTCCAGACACAAATGGTAAGTTGTAAAAGAACACAAAAATAAAACACAGGTGAGTCTGAGAACATTTGGTGCTGATATCGGCTTTGTGAAATCAGACAAACAAACAAACACATGTAACGTTTCTGACTGACCGCCATGTTGTGGAATAGTTGTTGTTTGTAATAAATTGGTTTATTTAAATCAGCAGAAATCATTTAAGAAAAGTCAAAAGTGTATGATTGTGTAGTAGTTGATTTGGTAAACATTCAGTCAGGCAAGCTCCAAAATATGTGTTTGGACGGGTCACAATCTGTAAACTTTAGTGAACCCTTATCGACCGGAAACCCAAAATGCGATTGAAACATGATTTAAGAGTTTTACAAATGTTCTTATAAATATATATCTTTAAGATTATCACCTTTAATTGAATGACAACTGATGACTATATTTTCAACATCTATCAATTCTTATCATATCTGAAGGACAGATTACTTAGCAAAAAATAAACAAACAATGAGATGCTTAAATACATTGCAGCGTTATATCAGTCGATATTACTGGGTTGGCCTCATAGGAATGGAGGCTATGTCCACTTCTGCCTACAACCTGGTTCATCTGTAGCACAATGTCTGAAAGAATTTATCTCTAAAACATTTGAGAAATTGTAAACCTTTCTTTTAAGTGTCCCACATGAACATTAATAATACATAATGGTCCTGGTAAGCCTCCGCCGCCTCCTGCCACACTCTGGTGGTGCTCTGGGAGTACTGTTCCCCCAGCTGGAGGAGGTTCGGCTCCCGGTTGCCCCTTTGAGCGAATGTGTACTGCGTTGTGGTTCTGGACCGGGTCGACGTGGCCTCCAGGTGGGCCACATCCTCCTGATGGGTTTAAACTAGGAGTCTCATCTCGTGATCCAGCTGGTTGACCTGTTCCCTCAGCCAGATCTGCACCCTGTGTTCCTCCTCCAGCTCCCTCCTGCTTTGCTCCAGCATCGTCTTGGCTTTCACTTGGGCCTGAGCCTCCCTCTGTCTCTGCATGTCCAGGGCTTCGAGCTCCTCAGTCAGCTTGCCAACTTCCAGCTGCGTGAGGAATCTGTCCCTCACGGCTGCGTCCACCTCCAGCCTCGCCTGCCGCAGCTCTTCCTCCATGCCCTTCCTGCGGGTCAGGGCTCCGTGATTATTACACCTCGTAACTTGGATCTCCTTCGGGAGCAGCACGTTTTCCTCCTCCAGGACTTTGACCCTGCTCAGATAGGTCTCCAGGCGTCGGTTCAGGTTCAGCATCTGCTGCTTCTCCTCACCCGGGTGGTTGGGGTGGAAGATTTTATGCACACTGCGGAGCGCCATGTTGGTATTAGAAAACAGAGATCTGACAAAGCGAGGCCTCACTCAGAGGTACACTGATTAGGATTTGGCAGCCAACTGTATCTCTGTGTCCAGGCCTGAGTCAGTGTTATTTTTTCCGTGTATGTGAGTGAGGCTCTGAATTTTTATAATAAATTGAGCTTTAGCAAATCCGTAATATATAACCACTGTAAAGTATTTCAACTTTTAACCTTTCAGCTAAAAACGAAGAGGAAGCCGTGTACGATGAAGTGAAGGAGAAAAAGAACTCAACCGAACAAAGTCCAGACACAAATGGTAAGTTGTAAAAGAACACAAAAACAAAACACAGGTGAGTCTGAGAACATTTGATGCTGATATCGGCTTTGTGAAATCAAACAAACAAACACACAAGCAAACACGTGTAAATCTTCTGACTGACCGCCACGTTGTGGAATAATTGTTGTTTGTAATAAAATGGTTTATTTAAATCAGCAGAAATCATTTAAGAAAAGTCAAAAATGTATGATTGTGTAGTAGTTGATTTGGTAAACATTCAGTCAGGCAAGCTCCAAAATATGTGTTTGGACGGGTCACAATCTGTAAACTTTAGTGAACCCTTATCGACCGGAAACCCAAAATGCGATTGAAACATGATTTAAGAGTTTTACAAATGTTCTTATAAATATATATTTTTAAGATTATCACCTTTAATTGAATGACAACTGATGACTATATTTTCAACATCTATCAATTCTTATCATATCTGAAGGACAGATTACTATGCAAAAAATAAACAAACAATGAGATGCTTAAATACATTACAGCGCTATATTAGTCGATATTACTGGGTTGGCCTCATAGGAATGGAGGCTATGTCCACTTCTGCCTACAACCTGGTTCATCTGTAGCACAATGTCTGAAAGAATTGATATCAAACATTTGCGAAATTGTAAATCTTTC
Organism: Embiotoca jacksoni; assembly: GCF_022577435.1. NCBI lineage: Eukaryota > Metazoa > Chordata > Actinopteri > Embiotocidae > Embiotoca > Embiotoca jacksoni. The sequence goes on along the minus strand of NW_027185241.1, from coordinate 211,260 downwards.
CTTTTAGTCTCCCACGTGAACATTAATAATACATAATGGCCACGAAGCGTTTCCTTTCTCATGTTTTTCTGTTACAGAACATTGTTTTGTATAAAAATGCAATCTCAAGTTGAATTTAAGTTAATTTCAGGTTTTCACAGTCTGATTTAAAAGTTTTTATACTTCCTGTTTCTAACTTACTAAGTTTAAAATACCTTCTTTGGCGATGGCAAGGTAAAGAGGAAATGTTGGACTGAAAAAGACTGTAACTTTGGTTACCCACGTTATTTCATGAACTCCGACTTCTAAAGCCACGTATTTATATGTTTGTCTATCCGATTCCTGCCAGACAAGAAAGCAGATGGACGACGTCGCCACTATCGGCTCTTGGCTTGTTGCTTGGCGACTTTCTGTGTCATTTTGCTGTTGGGCATCATAGCAATCTGTGTCTACGGTAAGTATGTAAAACAGATAGTCCATGCACGAACTTAGACACAAGGCAGACCCTTATAGAATAATATTTCTTCTGTTACCATCATGTGATATCAGATTGTTTTACATACCATAAGTTTCTGCTTCTACTTTTCTAAATCGGTTGAGAACAAAGTGAATTACTAGACACAATAATTCATGGTCAAATGTATGAAGATAGAATAACACAGGTTTTTGTTTTTTTTATACAATATATATTTTCAGTACTGTGTAACCAATTATTGCACATTTTGCCTTAATAATAGCCATGTAATTCACCATGTTGGGAAACATCAGGCCAAATAATAAAGCTACACCTGCTGTTGGGTTTCTTGGTAACAGGGAAAAGTTTAGAAAATGAAATCATTGGCTAAAAAAAAAAAAGTCCACAACATATTTACCATTAAGTTTTGTTTCAGTCATTTTTACTAAAAATGTCATTGTTAAGCTGTTTTGAGTGAATTTTGTATGAACCAATGGGGGAAGCTGTGAAATATTGAAAGATGGCTTAACACATTGTGAGTGTTGGTCTTTTTGTGGCTTTTTTGTTGTTCTCTGAAATAGAACAAACACAATCTTAGCTTATAGCTCCCAAAAGGCTGGCAAACCTGAAGTACAACAGAAAGGAAGCAGCTTTGATCTGTGATGAAATAACAAAAGCAAAATGAACAATACCAAAACTGCTTACTCTCCCTTAAGAAGCTCATTTTCATTTTGCAGTTGCTGCATTCAGTCAGGAAAACAGCCAAACGACTCTTCTGGAAATGAATCGCAACCTGACAAACCTCAACAACAATTTAAGGGAGGACTACATCAATCTGACAGTCCAGTTTGACAACCTGACACGAGCCTTTGCTGTCTTAGAGCGCAATGTCATAAATCTCACGGCAGAAAAGATGAACCTCACGATGCAAAACCAGAAGCTGGAGACACAAAACCAGGAGCTGGAGATGGAGAAGAGAAACCTTGCAAATCAAATAAAGGACATGGAGGCAAAGGGGAATGAGCTCAACATCAGTCGAACACAGTGGAGCATTGATGCCTACTGTCCCAAAGATGGCGGTATGTTGGGATCCAATTAGTTATAAAAATATTCAATCCTGATATAACGAGACAGGAAAGTTGATTATTAGTTGATCTCTGTTGTTTCAGGAAGACAGTGTAAATCTTGTCAGTCGGGCTGGGATCTGTTACAGTCCAGTTGCTATGTGGTTTTAAACTATCAGACTTCTACCGATTGGAAAACCTGGGAAGAAGCTCGAGAAAACTGCAAAATAAGGAGTTCTGATTTGGTGGTTGTAGATAATGCAGAAGAAAAGGTAATGACAGCATATTGAAAATGAAAATCTATTTTCTGAAGATCTGAATACACGCCGAGTCTGTTGGTCACAGTGAGTTTATTAAAGTAAGTAAATATCTCTGATCCCTTTTACTCTGTTGTCCTCAGACATATGTCAACAAATGGAACGGACGGTACTGGATTGGACTGAAAGCTGAAGATAGAAAATGGAAGTGGGTCGATGGAAGTGATCTGGCTGACAGGTAAGAGACACATTTCTAAACACTTTGAATGATAAAATCTTGACTCTGGATTCAACTGATGTTTTTGTTTTCCTCAGCTCCTGGATAGAAAACCCGACTGATGGTCACTGTGCAATTTCTGTAACTAACGAAGGATGGAAATCAGTGAACTGTAACGACAGGAACAGATGGATCTGTGAACAGAAGTCTTTGTCTGTTTGAGTCAAACTTCAGAAAGTAACTTGATAGTCTGCAAAGATTAATCTTATGTAAGATAATGCCAACTGGCTTAATAATGTCAAAATATGAAGATTTCTAGTAATATCACGTTTAATAGCCAAAACATAGAAATAAAGTTAAAGTGTGCTACTTTTAACAGCTGTTTGTTTAAGGTATTTTGTGTACATATTTGGAAAAAATAAAAACAAACACAGATCTAATCTGTTTTAGAAAATATTTGTTTCCTGTCTGTAATTTTTAACACTGTTGCCGCTGATTGGCCAACAGAGGGCGCTGCATTACTTCTCAACAAAATGCTTCCAAAGCTGTTTTCTTCAACATTTGTATTCTGATGTAAATAAGTCTTCACACGTTGAGGCAGCAGATAATGTTAGATAACTATTTAGAAGAAAATGCATGTTTTTATCCTGTTATGTTCAATAAAAATGTTAAACTGAACAACAATATTTCTGTTTTCTTTTTTTTTTTCTAATCTCAAAACATTCTCATTAAAAATGTCATTAAGTTTTGATAAAGTCAGGATGAACTGCATTCTTCAGGATGATATAACAAGTTCAATCAGTATGAGGCAGGAACAGATCTGGTCTCAGTATGTTCACCACGTTTGGACCTCATTAATCAATCACACCGTCGACATCAGCTCCAACAAATCTCCAGATTACAACAGGAAGTTCAATTTATCAGCCAAGTACATATTGTGTGTTTTACAAAGAGGGATTTCATGTTTGAATATCTTTTTCAGTGCTGTTACCTAAAATGCTGATCAAGTCAAAACCTGTTTTGAGTTCATTTTTCTTCCTGGTCATCAAAAAGGATCAGTGGTCACTGTACACCGGGGGTCCTGGATTTGAGGGTGATGGAAGCTCTTCTCGGTCGAGGTCACGTGTTCTCCCTTGTTCACGTAACCCGGGTAACATTCAGTTCCCCAATTTACAGACGTTCCCTAAACGTCTCACCAAACCAGCTGGTGGTCTGAACGTAGCAGAGCCCTTAGCCCCCCCTCCCACTCTCTGAACCACGCACTCACCTACCGGAGACCCCGCAGCTAAGACAGGTGCAGGAGGCAGACAAGATCTGGAGCAAAGTCAGATATTTTGAGATTCCCAAGAGATATCGAGTGAATTTAACAGTATTGTAAGTGAGTTACATGCTGAGCTGCAGCGGAGCTGTCGAGGGAGAAGTTCTCACCGGGACGAACTCCGTCGGGCGTTTCTTCAATGAAGTGGATTATCCAGGTGAGTTGCTACCTGAGGTTATCTTGTTAACTAAGTTTGTGTCAGAGAATTGGGAGTAATTTACTTTGAGGAACATAGCGAAGCAAAACCAGCCAGGATAACAACATTTTGGATGATGTGAATGAAGCACATAACTGTGTGTGTGTGTGTGTGTGTTGAATTTTTGTTAAAGTTACTGTATATGTTGTAAAAGTATGTTGATTGCCAAGTGTATTGTTTGAAATTGAGGTAAAACGAGATAATTTAGTCACAAGTGTTTAAAGTCGTGAAAGTTTTGTGTAAATCTAATGTGATGGAAAAAGATGAAACTCGGACTATATGATGATGTTCTGCACGCTTGTGTACAGGCTGGTTTTTTTTTAGGGATTCATCAAGTGACTACGAGCTGCTTCATCTGCTATCCTGTCTGGATCGTCACCGAGAAATATAAAGGATCCAATTTTATTGGCACTTTGTTTTCTGAGATCTCAGAGTTGTTTTGGATTCAAACAAACAACCGGAAATCCGTTGGAAGAGACTAATGGTGAACTGTTGAACGTTAAGGAACTTCCAAAGATATAAATGAGACCTACTTTGACTGACAACTGTAAAGGACTAAAACAGACTATTAAGATCTAACAACTGAATTATTTTGGGTTTAACAGAGTTCAGAGGTTTATACCTGATTTTAGTGACATTATTTGTCATAATATGCAATTCAATGGTTGTTTATCCAATTTTGTTACGCAGTTATTTGAGTTAAAGTTGCTGTAAGTTCGACCTTTAAACAGTTTCTCATCCGTCTTCAGCTCAGGTTTTTTTAGGCGAGGCTAAAAGGTCGCTTCAGTACGTCACCGATCTACCGCACAGACGGTTTATATAACCTTCTGCATGGCTCCTCCTCTCACGGTGAAACGCGATAAAAACCTGGAGCTCATTTGCATAAGAGGTCATCCCACTCTGCCGTAGTCAGATTGTTATTGTCCATCAGCTGGCTGCTGCAGGACGTCTCCCTCCACCCGCAAGTGAATCTTTCCTGGAAGCAAGAACCTCCAAAGCAGCGCCGCATCACTATTTAAATTCCCTCCTGATGAAGAAAGGAAAAAGAGGCGGATTGATTTCGTGAAGAGCCTCGCTAAAGGAGACGTTAGGATCGACACCAACAGCCGCCTCTGCAGGGACCGTTTCACAGAGGACAGTTTTAACTTGGACCGGAGACGGATGCAGTTCACGGACACACGGCTTCTCCTGCAGCTCGGAGCCGAACCGAGCTTCACCCTCCCGGCCGTTCGTCCTCCGGTCGCACCGGCACCGTCCGCCGCCGCCAGCAGTCCACCACTCAGCGGAAGTTCTGTGTGCTTGTTATAATTATACCAGATAACTTTTCCACAGTGACTCTGCTACATTTAGTCCTCGGTGCAAACCGCTAACGTGATTTTACTCGGTGTAGAATAACTTTATTTTCATGAAATGGGAGCTAATGTGCTAATTAGCTTCTATTGAGTTCGTAGCAGAGTTCAGAGGAAAATGCTCCGAAAACAGCAGAATTTTTTAGGCATGTCAATATAGCTCCGATAAGGAACTATAATATATGTGACTCTGTATTTTACATGTCGGGGTGATGGTAAACATGGACCAGAGGAGATCTAGTCCTCCTGATTAATGAGGGTTGTTGATTTTGTACTCCGGTGTAACGTTACAATCAGCGACCCTCTCGGTTACATTTACCGGTACCGGTCGGGATAAACGAGCCCAACTACATGTGGAGGAGGCTGCAGAGAGCAGGAGGAAGAGGAGGAGGAGGAGGAGGAGGAGGAAGAGGTGGAGGGACATCAGTGAAAGAGAAAGACTTACTTCTCAACCTAAGCAGGTTCAAAGTTTGAATTAACGTGATGTAATGAATTAACACGTGATGTCATGAATTAACATGTAATATAATGAATTAACATGTGATGTCATGAATTAACATGTGATGTAATGCAGCGTTGTTCATGTTACAGTCGTTACAGAACTAAATCAACTCCTCCATTCTTATTATCTCCACTATTGTAATGCAGGTGCGTTAGAAGTAGTTGGAGACTCACTGTCTTCTGTCTCTGGTGTCCAGTTTGACTCCTGTGTTACAGCTCAGGGGGACAAGCTTCATTTATATGCATCTGTATGTTTCACTCATTGGACAAATAAATTCTGATTCTATTGTGTTTTCCCAAAGCAGGCTGCTCCATCCAGCAGAGAGACAGAGTACCAGTGGGACATCATGCATAAAGTCACCGAGAGTTTGGATGTCAGACGGACCGCTTAGTGGGGAAAAGAACTGCAGTCACAGGACTGTCCTGCAGGACACTGAACACCTCCCAGTGAGTGGGTGGAGCTTCAGCTCCTTCAGGACACGCCCCCCCCAGTCTCAGAGCAGAGAAGACTGATGATTTTCTCACGAGTTCAAAGCCTACTTTAATATACTTGTCGGTGTTTTTTTCATTCAAATTTGGATGGGTAGTTAACAACCCATACTTCTGTGGTGTGATGAACTTAAAACTCATTTTCATTTCTACTTTACAGCATCTTTAAGTAAAGGAGCTGAATACTTCTTCCAGCACTGATGAACTGCAGCAGCCTGAGAAGATGCTGCAGACACACTGCGTGAGTTCAAACCAATTATAAATAAGACTTCTCATCACAACTGGGCATTAGTTTCTCACCAAACACCAACTGTCGCAACTTCAAAACAGAACTAAAAACCACATGCTTCTCTATCAAGGTTAAAACTGGTATTTTAAACTTGCTACACAACTCAGACTTACTTTAAAAAGTCCAGACGTTCCTCTATCTGCAAGGAGGGTAAACATTTCTCACGCTTTTCACCTACATTCTTTTGTGTAGCAGAATCATGTTTCTGTAATGCATGATGCCTTTTTAAAGCACAACAACACAGTGTAACTTTGGCAGCAATTACATTTGAAGAGTAAAAAAAAAAATCCTTTTCATCTTTACATTTATTACCATGATTTTTCCAGGCTGCCGAGCACATTGGGAGTGATTCTATAAATACGGACTAATTTGCTGCAGATATTTAAACATTTGTGTTTAATCGGTGCCGTTGGAGATCAGCGTGTGGATGTGTTCTGTGTCTGAATTTTAAATGGCAGTCCATCCAAGCTGGTCAGCTTACATGAATTCAGACATTTATTCAATCATCATTGGTCAGAAAAACAACATGTAACACAATCATATTACTGATCGAGTTCTGATTAGATGAAACAAAAAAAACGATATTTTAGATGGAAAAGAAAAAATTAGAAAATTTCCCCTCACAACAACTCACCATGAATTTCAAAACAGAGGCTTAAATGTCACAACTTCAAAACACCCAAAAACCCACAAACTTCCCTGTAAAGTTTAAGGTCACTGCACCAGCGTTTCCATTTCAGCCTTCATATGCAGCTCGATCGCTGGTGAACTTGATGCTTTTTCCAGGATGAACAGAAAAACACAGACGCTGACGGTCAATTTTAGAAATCCAAATGTTTCTTTCTCTGCAGGTAGGATGCTTTCTGACAGATTCAAACTTCACAAGCGTCTCATCTTTTGTGAAACAGAATCTTATTTTATTCATTTTCATAATGATGAGCATAACGACACTTTGGTCAAATTAATTTGAGATGTCACGATTGACTTTATGTTCTAATTTGTATCATGATCTTCTCAGTCTGCTGATTCTGGAAATAATGTTTAATTTACTGCAGATCTTTGAGAACTTATGTTTGATTTGTTTCAGAGGAACTTGAAGAAGGTGACTATGAAAATTCACCAGTTTATTCTGTGTACAAAATAACAGCCACTGCAGGTTATTAACACAATTTACTGCGCAAATATTATAACAGCAGATTGAACTGTTTTAAAGTTTCATATTGATTCGTTTCAGCTAAAAAAAAATGACTTTTTCTTTCAGACAAGAAGCCTCCCTTTTTCACTCGTTCTTTTCCAACATTAGCAGTGAGTTGGTTGATACTGTTTGTTATTGTGGCCCTTCGAATATATTGTAAGTATAACTCAAAAGTAAACAAATATTTCGATGTCGTTATTGTGAAATAATTCTGAACAAAAATGCATTTTGTCTGACTTTCAATTTATGTCAAACTTGTTTGATTTTTGTTAAGTTGTTGTACAATATCAGCTCACTGCCAACTATCTTCCTGTACGTTTGACCTTAAGTTACCTCGGTCATTTCTGAAAACAACGCCAAGCTGACGGCAGAAAAGATGAACCTGGAGAAACAAAACCAGGAGCTGGAGACACAAAACCAGAAGCTGGAGATGGAGAAGAGAAACCTTACAAATCAAATAAAGGACATGGAGGCAAAGGGGAATGAGCTCAACATCAGTCGAGCTCAGTGGAGCATTGATGCCTACTGTCCCAAAAGAGATGCCAGTATGTTGGGATCCCATTAGTTATAAAAAATATTGAATTCTGACATAATGAAACAGTAAAGTTGATTATTAGTTGATCTCTGTTATTTCAGGAAGACAGTGTAAATCTTGTCAGCCGGGCAGGATTCTGTTCCAGTCCAGGTGCTATGTGGTTTTGGACTACCAGACTTCTACCGATCGGAAAACCTGGGAAGAAGCTCGAGAACTCTGCAAAATAAGGAGTTCTGATTTGGTGGTTGTAGATAATGCAGAAGAAAAGGTAATGGCAGCTTATATTAAATGAAAATGTATTTTCAGAACACACACTGAGTCTGTTGGTCACAGTGAGTTTATTAAAGTAAGTAAATATCTCTGATCCATTTTCCTCTGTTGTCCTCAGAAATATGTCCGTGATAACAGCTATAACCGTCCAGAAAACGAAGGGTACTGGATTGGACTGAAAGCTGATGGTAGAAAATGGAAGTGGGTCGATGGAAGTGATCTGGCTAACAGGTAAGAGACACATTTCTAAACACTTTGAATGATAAAATCTCGACTCTGGATCCAACTGATGTTTTTGTTTCCTCAGCTCCTGGATAGAAAACCCGACTGATGGTCACTGTGCAATTTCTCACCAAACTCAAGGATGGAAATCAGTGAACTGTAACAACAGGAACAATTGGATCTGTGAACAGAAAGCTTTGTCTGTTTGAGTCAAACTTCAGAAGATAACTTGATAGTCTGCAAAGATTAATCTCATGTAAGATAATGCCAACTGGTTTAATAATTTCAAAATGTAAAGATTTCTTGAAATATCACTTTTAATATTTTTGTAAAAACCAAAACATAGAAGTAAAATTAAAGTGTGCTACTTTTAACAGCTGTTTGTTTAAGGTATTTTGTGTACGTATTTGGAAAAAATAAAAACAAACACAGATATTATGTATTAATTTAGATATTAGAAAATATTTGTTTCCTGTGTAATTTTTAACACTGTTGCAGCTGATTGGTCAACAGAGGGCGCTGCATTACTTCTCAACAAAATGCTTCCAAAGCTGTTTTCTTCAACATTTGTATTCTGATGTAAATAAGTCTTCACACGTTGAGGCAGCAGATAATGTTAGATATCTATTTTGAAGAAAATGCATGTTTTTATCCTGTTATGTTGAATAAAAATGTTAAAATGAACAACAATATTTCTGTTTTCTTGTTTTTTTCTAATCTCTCTCAAAACATTCTCATTAAAAATGTTAGTAAGTTTTGATAAAGTCAGGATGAACTGCATTCTTCAGGATGATATAACAAGTTCAATCAGTATGAGGCAGGAACAGATCTGGTCTCAGTATGTTCACCACGTTTGGACCTCATTAATCAATCACACCGTCGACATCAGCTCCAACAAATCTCCAGATTACAACAGGAAGTTCAATTTATCAGCCAAGTACATATTGTGTGTTTTACAAAGAGGGATTTCATGTTTGAATATCTTTTTCAGTGCTGTTACCTAAAATGCTGATCAAGTCAAAACCTGTTTTGCAATAATTTTTATTCCTGGTCATCAAAAAGGATCAGTGGTCTCTGTACACCGGGGGTCCTGGATTTGAGGGTGATGGAAGCTCTTCACCGTCGAGATCACGTGTTCTCCCATGTTCGCTTAATTCAGGTAACGTTCATTTGCCCAATTTACAGACGTTCCCTAAACGTCTCACCAAACCAGCTGGTGGTCTGAACGTAGCAGAGCCCTTAGCCCCCCCTCCCACTCTCTGAACCACGCACTCACCTACCGGAGACCCCGCAGCTAAGACAGGTGCAGGAGGCAGACAAGATTTGGAGCAAAGTCAGATATTTTGAGATTCCCAAGAGATATCGAGTGAATTTAACAGTATTGTAAGTGAGTTACATGCTGAGCTGCAGCGGAGCTGTCGAGGGAGAAGTTCTCACCGGGACGAACTCCGTCGGGCGTTTCTTCAATGAAGTGGATTATCCAGGTGAGTTGCTACCTGAGGTTATCTTGTTAACTAAGTTTGTGTCAGAGAATTGGGAGTAATTTACTTTGAGGAACATAGCGAAGCAAAACCAGCCAGGATAACAACATTTTGGATGATGTGAATGAAGCACATAACTGTGTGTGTGTGTGTGTGTGTGTGTGTGTGTGTGTGTGTGTGAGTGTGTGTGTAATTTTTGTTAAAGTTACTGTATATGTTGTAAAAGTATGTTGATTGCCAAGTGTATTGTTTGAAATTGAGACAAAATGAGATAATTTAGTCACAAGTGTTTAAAGTTGTGAAGGTTTTGTGTAAATCTAATGTGATGGAAAAAGATGAAACTCGGACTATATGATGATGTTCTGCACACTTGTGTACAGGCTGTTCTTTTTTTTTTAGGGATTCATCAAGTGACTACGAGCTGCTTCATCTGCTATCCTGTCTGGATCTTCACCGAGAAATATAAAGGATCCAATTTTATTGGCACTTTGTTTTCTGAGATCTCAGAGTTGTTTTGGATTCAAACAAACAACCAGAAATCCGTTGGAAGAGACTAATGGTGAACTGTTGAACGTTAAGGAACTTCCAAAGATATAAATGAGACCTACTTTGACTGACAACTGTAAAGGACTAAAACAGACGATTAAGATCTAACAACTGAATTATTTTGGGTTTAACAGAGTTCAGAGGTTTATACCTGATTTTAGTGACATTATTTGTCATAATATGCAATTCAATGGTTGTTTATCCAATTTTTCTTATAGTTATTTGAGTTAAAGTTGCTATAAGTTCGACCTTTAAACAGTTTCTCATCAGTCTTCAGCTCATGTTTTTTTAGGCGGGGCTAAAAGGTCGCTTCAGTACGTCACCGATCTACCGCACAGACGGTTTATATAACCTTCTGCATGGCTCCTCCTCTCACGGTGAAAGGCTATAAAAGCCTGCAGCTCATTTGCATAAGAGGTCATCCCACTCTGCCGTAGTCAGATTGTTATTGTCCATCAGCTGGCTGCTACAGGACGTCTCCCTCCACCCGCAAGTGAATCTTTCCTGGAAGCAAGAACCTCCAAAGCAGCGCCGCATCGCTGTTTAAATTCCCTCCTGATGAAGAAAGGAAAAAGAGGCGGATTGATTTCGTGAAGAGCCTCGCTAAAGGAGACGTTAGGATCGACACCAACAGCCGCCTCTGCAGGGACCGTTTCACAGAGGACAGTTTCAACTTGGACCGGAGACGGATGCAGTTCACGGACACACGGCTTCTCCTGCAGCTCGGAGCCGAACCGAGCTTCACCCTCCCGGCCGTTCGTCCTCCGGTCGCACCGGCACCGTCCGCCGCCGCCAGCAGTCCACCACTAAGCGGAAGTTCTGTGTGCTTGTTATAATTATACCAGATAACTTTTCCACAGTGACTCTGCTACATTTAGTCCTCGGTGCAAACCGCTAACGTGATTTTACTCGGTGTAGAATAACTTTATTTTCATGAAATGGGAGCTAATGTGCTAATTAGCTTCTATTGAGCTCGTAGCAGAGTTCAGAGGAAAATGCTCCGAAAACAGCAGATTTTTTTTTACACGTGTCAATATAGCTCCGATAAGGAACTATAATATATGTAACTCTGTATTTTACATGTCGGGGTGATGGTAAACATGGACCAGAGGAGATCTAGTCCTCCTGATTAATGAGGGTTGTTGATTTTGTACTCCGGTGTAACGTTACAATCAGCGACCCTCTCGGTTACATGTACCGGTACCGGTCGGGATAAACGAGCCCAACTACATGTGGAGGAGGAGGAGGACGAGGAGGAGGAGGAGGGACATCAGTGAAAGAGAAAGACTTACTTCTCAACCTGAGCAGGTTCAAAGTTTGAATTAACGTGATGTAATGAATTAACATGTGATGTCATGAATTAACATGTGATGTCATGAATTAACATGTGATGTAATGCAGCGTTGTTCATGTTACAGTCGTTACAGAACTAAATCAACTCCTCCATTCTTATTATCTCCACTATTGTAATGCAGGTGCGTTAGAAGTAGTTGGAGACTCACTGTCTTCTGTCTCTGGTGTCCAGTTTGACTCCTGTGTTACAGCTCAGGGGGACAAGCTTCATTTATATGCATCTGTATGTTTCACTCATTGGACAAATAAATTCTGATTCTATTGTGTTTTCCAAAAGCAGGCTGCTCCATCCAGCAGAGAGACAGAGTACCAGTGGGACATCATGCACAAAGTCACCGAGAGGTTGGATGTCAGACGGACCGCTTAGTGGGGAAAAGAACTGCAGCCACAGGACTGTCCTACAGGACACTGAACACCTCCCAGTGAGTGGGCGGAGCTTCAGCTCCTTCAGGACACGCCCCCCCAGTCTCAGAGCAGAGAAGACTGATGATTTTCTTACGAGTTCAAATCCTACTTTAATATACTTGTCGGTGTTTTTTTCATTCAAATTTGGATGGGTAGTTAACAACCCATACTTCTGTGGTGTGATGAACTTAAAACTCATTTTCATTTCTACTTTACAGCATCTTTAAGTAAAGGACCTGAATACTTCTTCCAGCACTGATGAAATGCAGCAGCCTGAGAAGATGCTGCAGACACACTGTGTGAGTTCAAACTATTTATAGAGAAGACTTCTCATCACAACTGAGCATTAGTTTCTCACCAAACACCAACTGTCACAACTTCAAAACAGAACTAAAAACCACATCCTTCTCTATCAAGAATAAAACTGGTACTTTAAACTTGCTACACAACTCAGACTTACTTTAAAAAGTCCAGATGTTCCTCTTTCTGCAAGGAGAGTAAACATTTCACGAGCTTTTCACCTACACTCTTGTGTATCAGAATCATGTTTCTGTAATGCATGATGTCTTTTTAAAGCACAACAACACAGTGTAACTTTGGCATTAAATACATTTGAAAAGTAAAAAAAAAAATCCTTTTCATCTTTACATTTATTACCATGATTTTTCCAGGCTGCCGAGCACATTGGGAGTGATTCTATAAATACGGACTAATTTGCTGCAGATATTTAAACATTTGTGTTTGATCGGTGCCGTTGGAGATCAGCGTGTGGATGTGTTCTGTGTCTGAATTTTAAATGGCAGTCCATCCAGGCTGGTCAGCTTACCTGAATTCAGACATTTATTCAATCATCATTGGTCAGAAAAACAACATGTAACACAATCATATTACTGATCGAGTTCTGATTAGATGAAACAAAGAAACTGTATATTTTTAGATGGAAAAGGACAAATTAGAAAACTTCCCCTCACAACAACTCACCACAAGTTTTGAAATAGAGGCTCAACTTAGAAACAGACCCAAAAAAACACAAACTTCCCTGTAAATTTTAACATCACTGCACCAGCGTTTCCATTTCATATATTCTGGATAGAAGAGACGACTGATGGTCACTGTGCAATTTTTGTAAAAAATGAAGGATGGAAATCAGTGAACTGTAACAACAGGAACAATTGGATCTGTGAAATGAAGGCTTTGTCTGTTTGAGTCAAACTTCAGAAGGTAACATGATAGTTTGAAAAGATTAATTACATTTAAGATAATGCCAACTGGCTTAATAATGTCAAAATGTGAAGATTTCAAGTAATATCACCTTTAATATTTTTGTACAAACAAAAACTGAGATGTAAACTTAGTGTGCAACTTTTAACAGCTGTTTATGTACTTTTTGTGCATATTTGGAAAAAACAAAACAAACGCAGATCTAATGTATGAATAGATATTAGAAAATATTTGTTTCCTGTATAATGTTTTAAACTCTTGCTACTGATTGGCCAACAAAAAACGACTTCTCAACAAAATTCAATTGGTTATTGGTGTTTTACACAAAACCAAGCAAACATCCAAAGTCCTTGTTACATATTAATAATCTTGTTATACCATGTTATATACTCATTGTAATAATATATTTTATATCAAGCTGATTATGGAACAGGAACACAGTGTTGGCTTGAAGTTGATATCCGGACTGTCGTGCATACAAATGATTTTCTCTGGAAAAGCAGAAGTTGATGTATTTCAAAGCCGTTAGAGACAGATTCACCTCAACAGAGGAAACAACCACTTCTCTTCTTGTGAGTCACTGTGGCTCAATTACAGTGGTACTTCTGTGACTACAAGTCGGATCGACTCAACAGAAAGGTTGTAGCGATGGCGGAGGACGTTAACTACGCTTCAGTTGTATTCAAAAATAAGAACCGATCCCGACCGGAAGGTAAGTCAACATTTAAAAGTACAGAGCGACTAGAAAAGATATTCTCAGACTTTGGCTTTAGAACAGAGTCTTTGTTTATGTGACCCTCCTCATATTAAATATTAATTTATTGTACTGGTGTAGGAGCAGGTTACATATTTAGCTAACTAAACCAAGCTGTTTGGCATTGTTGTTGTTGTTTTGTTTTTTTTGTTTTTATCTCATTGTTGATTATAGTGAACTGTTAATATTTAACCACTGTACACTATTTTAACTTTTAACCTTTCAGCTAAAAACGAAGAGGAAACTGTGTACGATGAAGTGAAGGAGAAAAAGAACTCAACCGAACAAAGTCCAGACACAAATGGTAAGTTGTAAAAGAACACAAAAACAAAACACAGGTGAGTCTGAGAACATTTGGTGCTGATATCAGCTTTGTGAAATCAAACAAACAAACAAACAAACAAACACACAAACAAACAGGTGTAAAACTTCTGACTGACCGCCACGTTGTGGAATAATTGTTGTTTGTAATAAATTGGTTTATTTAAATCAGCAGAAATCATTTAAGAAAAGTCAAAAATGTATGATTGTGTAGTAGTTGATTTGGTAAACATTCAGTTAGGCAAGCTCCAAAATATGTGTTTGGACGGGTCACAATCTGTAAACTTTAGTGAACCCTTATCGACCGGAAACCCAAAATGCGATTGAAACATGATTTAAGAGTTTTACAAATGTTCTTATAAATATATATTTTTAAGATTATCACCTTTAATTGAATGACAACTGATGACTATATTTTCAACATCTATTAATTCTTATCATATCTGAAGGACAGATTACTTAGCAAAAAACTAAACAAACAATGAGATGCTTAAATACATTGCAGCGTTATATTAGTCGATATTACTGGGTTGGCCTCATAGGAATGGAGGCTATGTCCACTTCTGCCTACAACCGGGTTCATCTGTAGCACAATGTCTGAAAGAATTGATATCAAACCTTTTAGAAATTGTAAACCTTTCCTTTAAGTGTCCCACGTGAACATTAATAATACATAATGGCCATGAAGCGTTTCCTTTCTCATGTTTTTCTGTTACAAAACATTGTTTTGTGTAAAAATGCAATCTCATGTTGAATTTAAGTTAATTTGAGGCTTTCACAGTCTGATTTAAAAGTTGTTATACTTCCTGTTTCTAACTTACTATGTTTAAAATACCTTCTTTGGCGATGGCAAGGTAAAGAGGAAATGTTGGACTGAAAAAGACTGTAACTTTGGTTACCCACATTATTTCATGAACTCCGACTTCTAAAGCCACGTATTTATATGTTTGTCTATCCGATTCCTGCCAGACAAGAAAGCAGACGGACGACGTCGCCACTATCGGCTCTTGGCTTGTTGCTTGGCGACTTTCTGTGTCATTTTGCTGTTGGGCATCACAGCAATCTGTGTCTACGGTAAGTATGTAAAACAGATAGTCCATGCACGAACTTAGACACAAGGCAGACCCTTATAGAATAATATTTCTTCTGTTACCATCATGTGATATCAGATTGTTTTACATACCATAAGTTTCTGCTTCTAGTTTTCTAAATCTGTTAAGAACAAAGGGAATTACTAGACACAATAATTCATGGTCAAATGTATGAAGATAGTATAACACAGTTGTTTTTTTTTATACAATATATATTTTTAGTACTGTGTAACCAATTATTGCACATTTTGCCTTAATAATAGCCATGTAATTCACCATGTTGGGAAACATCAGGCCAAATAATAAATCTACACCTGCTGTTGGGTTTCTTGGTAACAGGGAAAATTTTAGAACACGAAATCATTGGCTAAAATAAAACAAAAATCTACAACATATTTACCATTGAATGTTGTTTCAGTCATTTTTACTTGAAACTAAATTGTTAAACTGTTTTGAGTGAATTTTGTGTGAACCAAAAGGGGAAGCTGTGAAATATTGAAAGATGGCTTAACACATTGTGAGTGTTGGTCTTTTTGTGGCTTTTTTGTTGTTCAAAGAAATAGAAAAAACACAATCTTAGCTTATAGCTCCCAAAAGGCTGGCAAACCTGAAGTACAACAGACAGGAAGCTGCTTTGATCTGTGATGAAACAACAAAAGCAAAATGAACAATACCAAAACTGCTTAGTCTCCTTTCAGAAGCTAATTTTCATTTTTTCAGTTGTTAGTCAAGAAACCAGCAAAACGACTCTTCTGGAAATGAATCGCAACCTGACAAACCTCAACAACAACTTAAGGGAGGACAACACCAACCTGACACGAGCCTTTGCTGTCTTAGAGAGCAAGGTCACAAATCTCACTGCAGAAACGATGAACCTCACGATGCAAAACCAGAAGCTGGAGATGGAGAAGAGAAACCTTACAAATCAAATAAAGGACATGGAGGCAAAGGGGAATGAGCTCAACATCAGTCGAGCTCAGTGGAGCATTGATGTCTACTGTCCCAGAAAAGATGGCGGTATGTTGGGATCCCATTAGTTACAAACATACTGAGTCTTGATATAACGAGACAGTAAAGTTGATTATTAGTTGATCTCTATTATTTCAGGAAGACAGTGTAAATCTTGTCAGCTGGGCTGGATTCTGTTCCAATCCAGTTGCTATGTGGTTTTGGACTACAAGAATTCTACCGATCGGAAAACCTGGGAAGAAGCTCGAGAACTCTGCAAAATAAGGAGTTCTGATTTGGTGGTTGTAGATAATGCAGAAGAAAAGGTAATGACAGCATATATTAACTGAAAATGTATTTTCTGAAGATCTGAACACACGATGAGTCTGTTGGTCACAGTGAGTTTATTAAAGTAAGTAAATATCTCTGATCCTTTTCCTCTGTTGTCCTCAGAAATATGTCAGTGTTAACAACTATGACCGTCCAGAAAACGAAGGGTACTGGATTGGACTGAAAGCTGAAGATGGAAAATGGAAGTGGGTCGATGGAAGTGATCTGGCTGACAGGTAAGAGACACATTTCTAAACACTTTGAATGATGAAATCTTGACTCTGGATCCAACTGATGTTTTTGTTTTCCTCAGCTCCTGGATAGAAAACCCGACTGATGGTCACTGCGCAATTTCTCGCCAAACTCTAAGATGGAAATCAGTGAACTGTAACAACAGGAACAATTGGATCTGTGAACAGAAGTCTTTGTCTGTTTGAGTCAAACTTCAGAAGGTAACTTGATAGTCTGCAAAGATTAATGTCATGTTAGATAATGCCAACTGGCTTAATAATGTCAAAATATAAAGATTTACAGTAATATCACATTTCACATTTTTGTAAAAACCAAAACTTAGAAATAAAATTAAAGTGTGCTACTTTTAATAGCTGTTTGTTTTGGTACTTTTTATTTATATTTGGAAAAAAAAACAACACAGATCTAATGTATAAATAGATATTACAAAATATTTGTTTCCTGTATGTAATTTTTAACACTGTTGCAGCTGATTGGCCAACAGAGGGCGCTGCATTACTTCTCAACAAAATGCTTCCAAAGCTGTTTTCTTCAACATTTGTATTCTGATGTAAATAAGTCTTCACACGTTGAGGCAGCAGATAATGTTAGACATCTATTTAGAAGCAAATGCGTGTTTTTATCCTGTTATGTTGAATAAAAATGTTAAACTGAACAACAATATTTCTGTTTTCTTTTTTTTTTCTAATCTCTCAAAACATTCTCATTAAAAATGTCATTAAGTTTTGATAAAGTCAGGATGAACTGCATTCTTCAGGATGATATAACAAGTTCAATCAGTATGAGGCAGGAACAGATCTGGTCTCAGTATGTTCACCACGTTTGGACCTCATTAATCAATCACACCGTCGACATCAGCTCCAACAAATCTCCAGATTACAACAGGAAGTTCAATTTATCAGCCAAGTACATATTGTGTGTTTTACAAAGAGGGATTTCATGTTTGAATATCTTTTTCAATGCTGTTACCTAAAATGCTGATCAAGTCAAAACCTGTTTCGCACTAATTGTTCTACCTGGTCATCAAAAAGGATCAGTGGTCACTGTACACCGGGGGTCCTGGATTTGAGGGTGATGGAAGCTCTTCTCTGTCGAGGTGGGCGGCCATCTGACTCCACGTGTTGGGGTGAGGTGAGTGTATCTCTTAACACTGCTATACTCAGTATTACAGGAACATTTATACGTGCATCGAAGGCCACAAAAGAGTTCAGACTGAAGCAATCTGCAGTAAAGGTGTGAGACCATGTGAGTAATGATGCAGAGAAAACAAAAAAAAAAAACACAGCAGATGGGTAAATTCATTTGGTTATTGGTGTTTTACACAAAACCAAGCAAACATCCAAAGTCCTCGTTACATTTTAGTAATCTTGTTATACCATGTTATATACTCATTGTAATAATATCTTTTATATCAAGCTGATTATGGAACAGGAACACAGTGTTGGCTTGAAGTTGACATCCGGACTGTCGTGCATACAAATGATTTTCTCAGGAAAAGCAGAAGTTGGTATATTTCAAAGCCGTGAGAGACAGATTCACCTCAACAGAGGAAACAACCACTTCTCTTCTTATGAGTCACTGTGGCTCAATTACAGTGGTACTTCTTTGACTACAAGTCGGATAGACTCAACAGAAAGGTTGTAGCGATGGCGGAGGACGTTAACTACGCTTCAATTGTATTCAAAAATAAGAACCGATCCCGACCGGAAGGTAA
This sequence comes from Embiotoca jacksoni, assembly GCF_022577435.1. Lineage (NCBI taxonomy): Eukaryota > Metazoa > Chordata > Actinopteri > Embiotocidae > Embiotoca > Embiotoca jacksoni. Next base: position 192,509 of record NW_027185241.1, on the reverse strand, counting down.
GTCAACTTTTAAAAGTACAGAGCGACTAGAAAAGATATTCTCAGACTTTGGCTTTAGAACAGAGTCTTTGTTTATGTGACCCTCCTCATATTAAATATTAATTTATTGTACTGGTGTAGGAGCAGGTTACATATTTAGCTAACTAAACCAAGCAGTTTGTCATTGTTGTTGTTTTTTTTTTTATCTCATTGTTGATTATAGTGAACTGTTAATATTTAACCACTGTACACTATTTTAACTTTTAACCTTTCAGCTAAAAACAAAGAGGAAACTGTGTACGATGAAGTGAAGGTGAAAAAGAACTCAACCAAACAAAGTCCAGACACAAATGGTAAGTTGTAAAAGAACACAAAACTCAAACACAGGTGAGTCTGAGAACATTTGGTGCTGATATCGGCTTTGTGAAGTCAAACAGACAAACAAACAAACAGACAAACACGTGTAAAACTTCTGACTGACCGCCACGTTGTGGAATAATTGTTGTTTGTAATAAATTGGTTTATTTAAATCAGCAGAAATCATTTAAGAAAAGTCAAAAATGTATGATTGTGTAGTAGTTGATTTGGTAAACATTCAGTCAGGCAAGCTCCAAAATATGTGTTTGGACGGGTCACAATCTGTAAACTTTAGTGAACCCTTATCGACCGGAAACCCAAAATACGATTGAAACATGATTTAAGAGTTTTATAAATGTTCTTATAAATATATATTTTTAAGATTATCACCTTTAATTGAATGACAACTGATGACTATATTTTCAACATCTATCAATTCTTATCATATCTGAAGGACAGATTACTTAGCAAAAAACTAAACAAACAATGAGACGCTTAAATACGTTACAGCGTTATATTAGTCGATATTACTGGGTTGGCCTCATAGGAATGGAGGCTATGTCCACTTCTGCCTACAACCTGGTTCATCTGTAGCACAATGTCTGAAAGAATTGATATCAAACATTTGAGAAATTGTAAATCTTTCCTTTTAGTCTCCCACGTGAACATTAATAATACATAATGGTCATGAAGCGTTTCCTTTCTCGTGTTTTTCTGTTACAAAACATTGTTTTGTGTAAAAATGCAATCTCATGTTGAATTTAAGTTAATTTGAGGTTTTCACAGTCTGATTTAAAAGTTGTTATACTTCCTGTTTCTAACTTACTAAGTTTAAAATACCTTCTTTGGCGATGGCAAGTTAAAGAGGAAATGTTGGACTGAAAAAGACTGTAACTTTGGTTACCCACGTTATTTCATGAACTCCGACTTCTAAAGCCACGTATTTATATGTTTGTCTATCCGATTCCTGCCAGACAAGAAAGCAGACGGACGACGTCGCCACTATCGGCTCTTGGCTTGTTGCTTGGCGACTGTCTGTGTCATTTTGCTGTTGGGCATCATAGCAATCTGTGTCTACAGTAAGTATGTAAAACAGAAAGTCCATGCACGAACTTAGACACAAGGCAGACCCTTATAGAATAATATTTCTTCTGTTACCATCATGTGATATCAGATTGTTTTACATACCATAAGTTTCTGCTTTTAGTTTTCTAAATCTGTTAAGAACAAAGTGAATTACTAGACACAATAATTCATGGTCAAATGTATGAAGATAGTATAACACAGGGGTTTTTTATACAATATATATTTTCAGTACTGTGTAACCAATTATTGCACATTTTGCCTTAATAATAGCCATGTAATTCACCATGTTGGGAAACATCAGGCTAAATAATAAATCTACACCTGCTGTTGGGTTTCTTGGTAACAGGGAAAAGTTTAGAACACAAAATCATTGGCTAAAATAAAACAAAAATCTACAACATATTTACCATTAAGTTTTGTTTAAGTCATTTTTACTTGAAACTACATTGTTAAACTGTTTTGAGTGAATTTTGTATGAATCAATGGGGGAAGCTGTGAAATATTGAAAGATGGCTTAACATATTGTGAGTGTTGGTCTTTTTGTGGGTTTTCTGTTGTTCAAACAAATAGAAAAAACACAATCTTAGCTTATAGCTCCCAAAAGGCTGGCAAACCTGAAGTACAACAGACAGGAAGCAGCTTTGATCTGTGATGAAATAACAAAAGCAAAATGAATAATACCAAAACTGCTTACTTTCCCTTAACAAGCTAATTTTCATTTTGCAGTTGCTACATTAAGTCATGAAAACAACGAAAATACTCTTCTGGAAATGAATCGCAACCTGACAAACCTCAACAACAACTTAAGGGAGGACTACATCAATCTGACAATCCAGTTTGACAACCTGACACGAGCCTTTGCTGTCTTAGAGAGCAAGGTCACAAATCTCACGGCAGAAAAGATGAACCTCACGATGCAAAACCAGAAGCTGGAGATGGAGAAGAGAAACCTTACAAATCAAATAAAGGACATGGAGGCAAAGGGGAATGAGCTCAACATCAGTCGAGCTCAGTGGAGCATTGATGCCTACTGTCCCAAAGATGGCGGTATGTTGGGATCCAATTAGTTATAAATATATTGAATCTTGATATAACGAGACAGTAAAGTTGTTCATTAGTTGATCTCTGTTATTTCAGGAAGACAGTGTAAATCTTGTCAGCCGGGCTGGAATCAGTTCCAGTCCAGTTGCTATGTGGTTTTAAACTATCAGTTCTCTACCGATTGGAAAACCTGGGAAGAAGCTCGAGAAAACTGCACAATAAGGAGTTCTGATTTGGTGGTTGTAGATAATGCAGAAGAAAAGGTAATGACAGCTTATATTAAATGAAAATGTATTTTCTGAAGATCTGAACACACGCTGAGTCTGTTGGTCACAGTGAGTTTATTAAAGTAAGTAAATATCTCTGATCGCTTTTCCTCTGTTGTCCTCAGAAATATGTCAGTGATAACAGCTGGGGAAGTTCAGGAAACAAAGGGTACTGGATTGGACTGAAAGCTGATGGTGGAAAATGGAAGTGGGTCGATGGAAGTGATCTGGCTGACAGGTAAGAGACGCATTTCTAAACACTTTGAATGATAAAATCTTGACTCTGGATCCAACTGATGTTTTTGTTTCCTCAGCTCCTGGATAGAAAACCCGACTGATGGTCACTGTGCAATTTCTGTAACTAACGGCGGGTGGAAATCAGTGAACTGTAACAACAGGAACAGATGGATCTGTGAACAGAAGTCTTTGTCTGTTTGAGTCAAACTTCAGAAAGTAACTTGATAGTCTGCAAAGATTAATCTTATGTAAGATAATGCCAACTGGCTAAATAATGTCAAAATATGAAGATTTCTAGTAATATCACGTTTAATATTTTTGGAAAAAACAAAACTTAGAAATTAAGTTAAAGTGTGCTTCTTTTAACAGCTGTTTGTTTAAGGTACTTTGTGTACATATTTGGAAAAAAACAAACAAACTTCAGATGTAATGTATAAATAGATATTCGAAAATATTTGTTTCCTGAATGTAATTTTTAACACTGTTGCCGCTGATTGGCCAACAGAGGGCGCTGCATTACTTCTCAACAAAATGCTTCCAAAGCTGTTTTCTTCAACATTTGTATTCTGATGTAAATAAGTCTTCACACGTTGAGGCAGCAGATAATGTTAGATATCTATTAAGAAGCAAATGCGTGTTTTTTTTATCCTGTTATGTTGACTAAAAATGCTATACTGAACAACAATATTTCTGTTTTCTTGTTTTTTTTCTAATCTCTCTCAAAAACTTCTCATTAAAAATGTCAGTTAGTTTTGATAAAGTCAGGATGAACTGCATTCTTCAGGATGATATAACAAGTTCAATCAGTATGAGGCAGGAACAGATCTGGTCTCAGTATGTTCACCACGTTTGGACCTCATTAATCAATCACACCGTCGACATCAGCTCCAACAAATCTCCAGATTACAACAGGAAGTTCAATTTATCAGCGAAGCACATATTGTGTGTTTTACAAAGAGGGATTTCATGTTTGAATATCTTTTTCAGTGCTGTTACCTAAAATGCTGATCAAGTCAAAACCTGTTTTGCACTAATTTTTCTTCCCGGTCATCAAAAAGGATCAGTGGTCACTGTACACCGGGGGTCCTGGATTTGAGGGTGATGGAAGCTCTTCTCTGTCGAGGTCACGTGTTCTCCCATGTTCACTTAATTCTGTAACGTTCACTATCCCAATTTACAGACGTTCCCTAAACGTCTCACCAAACCAGCTGGTGGTGTGAACGTAGCAGAGCCCGTAGCCCCCCCTCCCACTCTCTGAACCACGCACTCACCTACCGGAGACCCCGCAGCTAAGACAGGTGCAGGAGGCAGACAAGATTTGGAGCAAAGTCAGATATTTTGAGATTCCCAAGAGATATCGAGTGAATTTAACAGTATTGTAAGTGAGTTACATGCTGAGCTGCAGCGGAGCTGTCGAGGGAGAAGTTCTCACCGGGACGAACTCCGTCGGGCGTTTCTTCAATGAAGTGGATTATCCAGGTGAGTTGCTACCTGAGGTTATCTTGTTAACTCAGTTTGTGTCAGAGAATTGGGAGTAATTTACTTTGAGGAACATAGCGAAGCAAAACCAGCCAGGATAACAACATTTTGGATGATGTGAATGAAGCACATAACTGTGTGTGTGTGTGTGTGTGTTTGTGTGTGTGTGTGTTGAATTTTTGTTAAAGTTACTGTATATGTTGTAAAAGTATGTTGATTGCCAAGTGTATTGTTTGAAATTGAGACAAAATGAGATAATTTAGTCACAAGTGTTTAAAGTTGTGAAAGTTTTGTGTAAATCTAATGTGATGGAAAAAGAGGAAACTCTGACTATATGATGATGTTCTGCACACTTGTGTACAGGCTGTTTTTTTTTTTTTTTAGGGATTCATCAAGTGACTACGAGCTGCTTCATCTGCTATCCTGTCTGGATCTTCACCGAGAAATATAAAGGATCCAATTTTATTGGCACTTTGTTTTCTGAGATCTCAGAGTTGTTTTGGATTCAAACAAACAACCGGAAATCCGTTGGAAGAGACTAATGGTGAACTGTTGAACGTTAAGGAACTTCCAAAGATATAAATGAGACCTACTTTGACTGACAACTGTAAAGGACTAAAACAGACTATTAAGATCTAACAACTGAATTATTTTGGGTTTAACAGAGTTCAGAGGTTTATACCAGATTTGAGTGATTATTTGTCATAATATGCAATTCAATGGTTGTTTATCCAATTTTTGTTACAGTTATTTGATTTAAGTGGAATTCATTTTATTGTTAAGAGATGAAGTTGAGTTAATGTGAGATTTAAAGGTATTGTTCAAGTAAAATGGTTTAAATAATTCTGTAAATATATTCCCTCATCATTGAATCATTGGTTGTGTGTGTGCTTTGTGGGCTGGAGGTCTCATTGCTCTTGTATAGATTTGCTACCACCAATGTCCTTACCCAACCGGGTAATTGAAATGAAGTGAACTGTAACCAAGGTAACCTGAAAAAAGCTTGGCCTGAACTGTTAAAGAACCTCAGATACTGATGTTACATAGATAGTAGTGCCAGGGTTAGCATCATAGATTACCCTTTAGTAAAAGATTACGTGCTGCAACAGCAAGGGTTACATTCACATGTGTCTGCAGGTGAGTCAGTTTGTCTGCGTGTTGATGCTGTTCTTTTCCTGCCTGTTATGCAGTGCATGCTGGGATAAACTCTGATGATCAAAGTCACTTACATTTGATAAAAGATGGTGGTGGAATGTAACCAAGTACATTTACTCAAATACTTAAGTACAAATTTGAGATACTTGTACTTTTACTTTAGTATTTCCTGTTGTGAAGCTTCATACTTCTATTCGACCACATCTCAGAGGTTTGACAGCTTTAGTTACTTTTAAGATTATAATTTTTCATACCCTTCTTGTCCAGTGAAAACCATGTCTCTCCAAATTTTGGTGAATCGAATTGGAACTTTTCAGAAAAAGTGAAGGATTATATGTTCCTACTTCTAAATAAACTATTTAAAAAAAAAAACACATCGTAACAAAGCTGAAAACAGGGATGTTTTTCTCAGATTGTTGTTTTTAGAGATGAATGGTTCTCATAGGACAGCAGTACTACAAACACATGATGACACACTAACAGGGAGTCTTTTCTAAACTGTTACTGTTTGATATGTTAAGTAAATTTAACTGTTAATACTCATGTTTTTACTGAAGCAATGTTTTGAACGTAGAACTTTTACTTGTCGTGAATTAGATACACGTTGTGTTGGTACTTTTACTTAAGTAAAGGACCTGAATACTTCTTCCAGCACTGATGAACTGCAGCAGCCTGAGAAGATGCTGCAGACACACTGTGTGAGTTCAAACTATTTATAAATAAGACTTCTCATCACAACTGAGCATTAGTTTCTCACCAAACACCAACTGTCGCAACTTCAAAATGGAACTAAAAACCACATCCTTCTCTATCAAGAATAAAACTGGTACTTTAAACTTGCTACACAACTCAGACTTACTTTAAAAAGTCCAGACGTTCCTCTATCTGCAAGGAGAGTAAACATTTCACGAGCTTTTCACCTACACTCTTGTGTATCAGAATCATGTTTCTGTAATGCATGATGCCTTTTTAAAGCACAACAACACAGTGTAACTTTGGCAGCAATTAGATTTGAAGAGTTAAAAAAAAAAATCCTTTTCATCTTTACATTTATTACCATGATTTTTCCAGGCTGCCGAGCACATTGGGAGTGATTCTATAAATACGGACTAATTTGCAGCAGATATTTAAACATTTGTGTTTAATCGGTGCCGTTGGAGATCAGCGTGTGGATGTGTTCTGTGTCTGAATTTTACATGGCAGTCCATCCAGGCTGGTCAGCTTACCTGAATTCAGACATTTATTCAATCATCATTGGTCAGAAAAACAACATGTAACACAATCATATTACTGATCGAGTTCTGATTAGATGAAACAAATAAAACTGTTTATTTTAGATGGAAAAGAACAAAGTAGAAAATTTCCCCTCACAACAACTCACCATAAATTTCAAAACAGAGCCTCAAATGTCACAACTTCAAAACACACCCAAAAACCCTCAAACTTCCCTGTAAAGTTTAAGGTCACTGCACCAGTGTTTCCATTTCAGCCTTCATATGCAGCTCGATCGCTGGTGAACTTGATGCTTTTTCCATGATGAACAGAAAAACACAGACGCTGACGGTCAATTTTAGAAATCCAAATGTTTCTTTCTCTGCAGGTAGGATGCTTTCTGACAGATTCAAACTTCACAAGCGTCTCATCTTTTGTGAAGCAGAATCTTATTTTATTCATTTTAATAATGATGAGCATAACGACACTTTGGTCAAATTAATTTGAGATGTCACGATTGACTTTATGTTCTAATTTGTATCATGATTTTCTCAGTCTGCTGATTCTGGAAATAATGTTTAATTTACTGCAGATCTTTGAGAACTTATGTTTGATTTGTTTCAGAGGAACTTGAAGAAGGTGACTATGAAAATGCAGCAGTTTGTACTGTGGACAAAATAACAGCCACTGCAGGTTATTAACACAATTTACTGCACAAATATTATAACAGCAGATTGAACTGTTTTAAAGTTTCATGTTGATTCGTTTCAGCTAAAAAAAATTACTTTTTCTTTCAGACAAGAAGTCTCCCTCTTTCACTCATTCTTTTCCAACATTAGCAGTGAGTTGGTTGATACTGTTTGTTATTGTGGCCCTTCGAATATATTGTAAGTATAACTCAAAAGTAAACAAATATTTTTCTTTTTATCGCGAAATAATTCTGACCAAAAATGCATTTTATCTGACTTTCAGTTTAAGTCAAAGTTGTTTGATTTTTGTTAATTTGTTGTCCAATATCAGCTCACTGCCAACTATCTTCCTGTACGTTTGACTTTAAGTTACCTCGGTCATTTCTGAAAACAACGCCATACTGACGGCAGAAAAGATGAACCTGGAGAAACAAAACCAGGAGCTGGAGACACGAAACCAGGAGCTGGAGACACAAAACCAGGAGTTGGAGATGGAGAAGAGAAACCTTACAAATCAAATAAACAACATGACCACAAAGGGAAATGAGCTCAACATCAGTCGAGCTCAGTGGATCATTGATGTCTACTGTCCCAGAAAAGATGGCGGTATGTTGGGATCCCATTAGTTACAAAGATATTGAATTCTGATATAACGAGACAGTAAAGTTGATTATTAGTTGATCTCTGTTATTTCAGCACGACATTGTAACTCTTGTCAGCCGGGCTGGAAACTGTTCCAGTCCAGTTGCTATGTGGTTTTGGACTACAAGTCTTCTACCGATTGGAAAAACTGGGAAGAAGCTCGAGAAAACTGCAAAAGAAGGAGTTCTGATTTGGTGGTGGTAGATAATGCAGAAGAAAAGGTAATGACAGCTTATATTAAATGAAAATGTATTTTCTGAAGATCTGAACACACGCTGAGTCTGTTGGTCACAGTGAGTTTATTAAAGTAAGTAAATACCTCTGATCCCTTTTCATCTGTTGTCGTCAGACACATGTCCATGTTAACAGCTATAACCGTCCAGGAAACGAAGGGTACTGGATTGGACTGAAAGCTGATGGTGGAAAATGGAAGTGGGTCGATGGAAGTGATCTGGCTGACAGGTAAGAGATGCATTTCTAAACACTTTGAATGATAAAATCTTGAGTCTGGATCCAACTGATGTTTTTTTTTCACAGCTCCTGGATAGAAAACCCGACTGATGGTCACTGTGCAATTTCTCGCCAAACTCAAGGATGGAAATCAGTGAACTGTAACGACAGGAACAATTGGATCTGTGAACAGAAAGCTTTGTCTGTTTGAGTCAAACTTCAGAAGGTAACTTGATAGTCTGCAAAGATTAATCTCATGTAAGATAATGCCAACTGGCTTAATAATGTGAAAATATGAAGATTTACAGTAATATCACATTTAATATTTTTGTAAAAACCAAAACTTAGAAATAAAATTAAAGTATGCTACTTTTAACAGCTGTTTGTTTTGGTACTTTTTGTTTATATTCGGAAAAAAAGAAAAACACAGATGTAATGTATAAATAGATATTAGAAAATATTTGTTTCCTGCAAGTAATTTTTAACACTGTTGCCGCTGATTGGCCAACAGAGGGCGCTGCATTACTTCTCAACAAAATGCTTCCAAAGCTGTTTTCTTCAACATTTGTATTCTGATGTAAATAAGTCTTCACACGTTGAGGCAGCAGATAATGTTAGATATCTATTTAGAAGAAAATGTGTGTTTTTAGCCTGTTATGTTGAATAAAAATGTTAAACTGAACAACAATATTTCTGTTTTCTTGTTTTTTTTCTAGTCTCTCAAAAACTTCTCATTTAAAATGTCAGTAAGTTTTGATAAAGTCAGGATGAACTGCATTCTTCAGGATGATATAACAAGTTCAATCAGTATGAGGCAGGAACAGATCTGGTCTCAGTATGTTCACCACGTTTGGACCTCATTAATCAATCACACCGTCGACATCAGCTCCAACAAATCTCCAGATTAAAACAGGAAGTTCAATTTATCAGCCAAGCACATATTGTGTGTTTTACAAAGAGGGATTTCATGTTTGAATATCTTTTTCAGTGTTGTTACCTAAAATGCTGATCAAGTCAAAATCTGTTTTGCACTAATTTTTCTTCCTGGTCATCAAAAAGGATCAGTGGTCACTGTACACCGGGGGTCCTGGATTTGAGGGTGATGGAAGCTCTTCACCGTCGAGGTCACGTGTTCTCCCATGTTCACGTAACCCAGGCAACATTCAGTTTCCCAATTTACAGACGTTCCCTAAACGTCTCACCAAACCAGCTGGTGGTCTGAACGTAGCAGAGCCCTTAGCCCCCCCTCCCACTCTCTGAACCACGCACTCACCTACCGGAGACCCCGCAGCTAAGACAGGTGCAGGAGGCAGACAAGATTTGGAGCAAAGTCAGATATTTTGAGATTCCCAAGAGATATCGAGTGAATTTAACAGTATTGTAAGTGAGTTACATGCTGAGCTGCAGCGGAGCTGTCGAGGGAGAAGTTCTCACCGGGACGAACTCCGTCGGGCGTTTCTTCAATGAAGTGGATTATCCAGGTGAGTTGCTACCTGAGGTTATCTTGTTAACTAAGTTTGTGTCAGAGAATTGGGAGTAATTTACTTTGAGGAACATAGCGAAGCAAAACCAGCCAGGATAACAACATTTTGGATGATGTGAATGAAGCACATAACTGTGTGTGTGTGTGTGTGTGTGTGTGTGTGTGTGTGTGTTGAATTTTTGTTAAAGTTACTGTATATGTTGTAAAAGTATGTTGATTGCCAAGTGTATTGTTTGAAATTGAGGTAAAACGAGATAATTTAGTCACAAGTGTTTAAAGTCGTGAATGTTTTGTGTAAATCTAATGTGATGGAAAAAGAGGAAACTCTGACTACATGATGATGTTCTGCACACTTGTGTACAGGCTGTTCTTTTTTTTTTAGGGATTCATCAAGTGACTACGAGCTGCTTCATCTGCTATCCTGTCTGGATCTTCACCGAGAAATATAAAGGATCCAATTTTATTGGCACTTTGTTTTCTGAGATCTCAGAGTTGTTTTGGATTCAAACAAACAACCAGAAATCCGTTGGAAGAGACTAATGGTGAACTGTTGAACGTTAAGGAACTTCCAAAGATATAAATGAGACCTACTTTGACTGACAACTGTAAAGGACTAAAACAGACTATTAAGATCTAACAACTGAATTATTTTGGGTTTAACAGAGTTCAGAGGTTTATACCTGATTTTAGTGACATTATTTGTCATGATATGCAATTCAATGGTTGTTTATCCAATTTTTGTTGCACAGTTATTTGATTTAAGTGGAATTCATTTTGTTGTTAAGAGCTGAAGTTGAGTTAATGTGAGATTTAAAGGTATTGTTCAAGTGAAATGGTTTAAATAATTCTGTAAATATATTCCCTCATCATTGAATCATTGGTTGTGTGTGTGCTTTGTGGGCTGGAGGTCTCATTGCTCTTGTATAGAGTTGCTACCACCAATTTCCTTACCCAACCGAGTAATTGAAATGAAGTGAACTGTAACCAAGGTAACCTGAAAAAAGCTTGGCCTGAACTGTTAAAGAACCTCAGATACTGATGTTACATAGATAGTAGTGCCAGGGTTAGCATCATAGATTACCCTTTAGTAAAAGATTACGTGCTGCAACAGCAAGGGTTACATTCACATATGTCTGCAGGTGAGTCAGTTTATCTGCGTGTTGATGCTGTTCTTTTCCTGCCTGTTATGCAGTGCATGCTGGGATAAACTCTGATGATCAAAGTCACTTACATTTGATAAAAGACGGTGGTGGAATGTAACCAAGTACATTTACTCAAATACTGAAGTATAAATTTGAGATACTTGTACTTTTACTTTAGTATTTCCTGTTGTGAAGCTTCATACTTCTCTTCGACCACATCTCAGAGGTTTGACAGCTTTAGTTACTAGTTACTTTTAAGATTACAATTTTTCATACCCTTCTTGTCCAGTGAAAACCATGTCTCTCCAAATTTTGGTGAATCGAATTGGAACTTTTCAGAAAAAGTGAAGGATTATATGTTCCTATTTCTAAATAAACTATTTAAAAAAAAAACACACACATCGTCACACAACTGAAAACAGGGATGTTTTTCTCAGATTGTTGTTTTTAGAGATGAGTGGTTCTCACAGGACAGCAGTACTACAAACACATGATGACACACTAACAGGGAGTCTTTTCTAAACTGTTACTGTTTGATATGTTAAGTAAATTTTACTGTTAATACTCATATTTTTACTGAAGCAATGTTTTGAACGTCGGACTTTTATTTGTCGTGAAGTAGATACACGTTGTGTTGGTACTTTTACTTAAGTAAAGGACCTGAATACTTCTTCCAGCACTGATGAACTGCAGCAGCCTGAGAAGATGCTGCAGACACACTGTGTGAGTTCAAACTATTTATAGAGAAGACTTCTCATCACAACTGAGCATTAGTTTCTCACCAAACACCAACTGTCACACCTTCAAAACAGAACTAAAAACCACATCCTTCTCTATCAAGAATAAAACTGGTACTTTAAACTTGCTACACAACTCAGACTTACTTCAAAAAGTCCAGACGTTCCTCTATCTGCAAGGAGAGTAAACATTTCACGAGCTTTTCACCTACACTCTTGTGTATCAGAATCATGTTTCTGTAATGCATGATGCCTTTTTAAAGCACAACAACACAGTGTAACTTTGGCATTAAATACATTTGAAAAGTAAAAAAAAAAATCCTTTTCATCTTTACATTTATTACCATGATTTTTCCAGGCTGCCGAGCACATTGGGAGTGATTCTATAAATACGGACTAATTTGCTGCAGATATTTAAACATTTGTGTTTGATCGGTGCCGTTGGAGATCAGCGTGTGGATGTGTTCTGTGTCTGAATTTTAAATGGCAGTCCATCCAGGCTGGTCAGCTGACCTGAATTCAGACATTTATTCAATCTTCATTGGTCAGAAAAACAACATGTACACAATCATATTACTGATCGAGTTCTGATTAGATGAAACAAAGAAACTGTTTATTTTTAGATGGAAAAGGACAAATTAGAAAACTTCCCCTCACAACAACTCACCACAAGTTTTGAAAGAGAGGCTCAACTTAGAAACAGACCCAAAAAAACACAAACTTCCCTGTAAAGTTTAACATCACTGCACCAGCGTTTCCATTTCATATAATTTCACGCAATTTCTGTAAAAAATGAAGGATGGAAATCAGTGAACTGTAACAACAGGAACAATTGGATCTGTGAAAAGAAGGCTTTGTCTGTTTGAGTCAAACTTCAGAAAGTAATATGATAGTTTGAAAAGATTAATTACATTTAAGATAATGCCAACTGGCTTAATAATGTCAAAATGTGAAGATTACTCATAATATCACCTTTAATATTTTTGTACAAAAACTTAGATGTAAACTTCGTGTGCAACTTTTAACAGCTGTTTACGTACTTTTTGTGCATATTTGGAAAAAAACAAACATCTAATGTATGAATAGATATTCAAAAATATTTGTTTCCTGTATAATGTTTTAAACTGTTGCTGCTGATTGGCCAACAAAAAACTACTTCTCAACAAAATGCTTCCAAAGCTGTTTTCTTCAACATTTGTATTCTGATGTGAATAAGTCTTCACACGTTGAGGCAGCAGATAATGTTAGATATCTATTTAGAAGAAAATGCGTGTTTTTATCTTGTTATGTTGAATAAAAATGTTAAACTGAAAAACAATATTTCTGTTTTCTTGTTTTTTCTAATATCTCAAAACATTCTCATTAAAAATGTCATTAAGTTTTGATGAAGTCAGGATGAACTGCATTCTTCAGGATGATATAACAAGTTCAATCAGTATGAGGCAGGAACAGATCTGGTCTCTGTATGTTCACCACGTTTGGACCTCATTAATCAATCACACCGTCGACATCAGCTCCAACAAATCTCCAGATTACAACAGGAAGTTCAATTTATCAGCCAAGCACATATTGTGTATTTTACAAAGAGGGATTTCATGTTTGAATATCTTTTTCAGTGCTGTTACCTAAAATGCTGATCAAGTCAAAACCTGTTTTGCAATAATTTTTCTTCATGGTCATCAAAAAGGATCAGTGGTCACTGTACACCGGGGGTCCTGGATTTGAGGGTGATGGAAGCTCTTCTCTGTCGAGGTGGGCGGCCATCTGCCTCCATGTGTTGGGGTGATGTGAGTGTATCTCTTAACAATGCTATACTCAGTATTACAGGAACATTTATACGTGCATCGACGGACACAAAAGAGTTCAGACTGGAGCAATCTGCAGTAAAGGTGTGAGACCATGTGAGTAATGATGCAGAGAAAACAAAAAAACACAACACAGCAGATGGGTAAATTCAATTGGTTATTAGTGTTTTACACAAAACCAAGAAAACATCCAAAGTCCTAGTTACATATTAGTAATCTTGTTATACCATGTTATATACTCATTGTAATAATATCTTTTATATCAAGCTGATTATGGAACAGGAACACAGTGTTGGCTTGAAGTTTATATCCGGACTGTCGTGCATACAAATGATTTTCTCAGGAAAAGCAGACGTTGATATATTTCAAAGCCGTGAGACACAGATTCACCTCAACAGAGGAAACAACCACTTCTCTTCTTATGAGTCACTGTGGCTCAATTACAGTGGTACTTCTGTGACTACAAGTCGGATTGACTCAACAGAAAGGTTGTAGCGATGGCGGAGGACGTTAACTACACTTCAGTTGTATTCAAAAATAAGAACCGATCCCGACCGGAAAGTAAATCAACTTTTAAAAGTACAGAGCGACTAGAAATGATATTCTCAGACTTTGGCTTTAGAACAGAGTCTTTGTTTATGTGACCCTCCTCATATTAAATATTAATTTATTGTACTGGTGTAGGAGCAGGTTAGATATTTAGCTAACTAAACCAAGCAGTTTGTCATTGTTTTTGGTTTTTTTTTTCTTTTATCTCATTGTTGATCATAGTGAACTGTTAATATTTAACCACTGTACACTATTTAAACTTTTAACCTTTCAGCTAAAAACAAAGAGGAAACTGTGTACGATGAAGTGAAGGAGAAAAAGAACTCAACCGAACAAAGTCCAGACACAAATGGTAAGTTGTAAAAGAACACAAAAACAAAACACAGGTGAGTCTGAGAACATTTGGTGCTGATATCGGCTTTGTGAAATCAAACAAACAAACAAACAAACAAACAAACAAACACACAAACAAACAGGTGTAAAACTTCTGACTGACCGCCACGTTGTGGAATAATTGTTGTTTGTAATAAATTGGTTCATTTAAATGAGCAGAAATCATTTAAGAAAAGTCAAAAATGTATGATTGTGTAGTAGTTGATTTGGTAAACATTCAGTCAGGCAAGCTCCAAAATATGTGTTTGGACGGGTCACAATCTGTAAACTTTAGTGAACCCTTATCGACCGGAAACCCAAATTGCGATTGAAACGTGATTTAAGAGTTTTACAGATGTTCTTATAAATATATATTTTTAAGATTATCACCTTTAATTGAATGACAACTATTGACTATATTTTCAACATCTATAAATTCTTATCTTATCTGAAGGACAGATTACTTAGCAAAAAACTAAACAAACAATGAGACGCTTAAATACATTACAGCGTTATATTAGTCGATATTACTGGGTTGGCCTCATAGGAATGGAGGCTATGTCCACTTCTGCCTACAACCTGGTTCATCTGTAGCACAATGTCTGAAAGAATTGATATCAAACATTTGAGAAATTGTAAATCTTTCCTTTTAGTCTCCCACGTGAACATTAATAATACATAATGGCCATGAAGCGTTTCCTTTCTCATGTTTTTCTTTTACAAAACATTGTTTTGTGTAAAAATGCAATCTCATGTTGAATTTAAGTTAATTTGAGGTTTTCACAGTCTGATTTAAAAGTTTTTATACTTCCCTTTTCTAACTTACTAAGTTTAAAATACCTTCTTTGGCGATGGCAAGGTAAAGTGGAAATGTTGGACTGAAAAAGACTGTAACTTTGGTTACCCACATTGTTTCATGAACTCCGACTTCTAAAGCCACGTATTTATATGTTTGTCTATCTGATTCCTGCCAGACAAGAAAGCAGACGGACGACGTCGCCACTATCGGCTCTTGGCTTGTTGCTTGGCGACTTTCTGTGTCATTTTGCTGTTGGGCATCATAGCAATCTGTGTCTACAGTAAGTATGTAAAACAGATAGTCCATGCACGAACTTAGACACAAAGCAGACCCTTATAGAATAATGTTTCTTCTGTTACCATCATGTGATATCAGATTGTTTTACATACCATAAGTTTCTGCTTCTAATTTTCTAAATCTGTCAAGAACAAAGTGAATTACGAGACACAATAATTCATGGTCAAATGTATGAAGATAGTATAACAGGTTTTTTTTATACAATATATATTTTCAGTTCTGTGTAACCAATTATTGCACATTTTGCCTTAATAATAGCCATGTAATTCACCATGTTGGGAAACATCAGGCCAAATAATAAAGCTATACCTGCTGTTGGGTTTCTTGGTAACAGGGAAAAGTTTAGAAAACAAAATCATTGGCTAAAAAAAACAAAAAATCTACAAAATATTTACCATTAACTTTTGTTTAAGTCATTTTTACTTAAAATTTCATTGTTAAGCTGTTTTGAGTGAATTTTGCGTGAATCAATGGGGGAAGCTGTGAAATATTGAAAGATGGCTTAACACATTGTGAGTGTTGGTCTTTTTGTGGGTTTTCTGTTGTTCAAACAAATAGAAAAAACACAGTCTTAGCTTATAGCTCCCAAAAGGCTGGCAAAGCTGAAGTGCAACAGACAGGAAGCAGCTTTGACCTGTGATGAAATAACAAAAGCAAAATGAATAATACCAAAACTGCTTACTCTCCCTTAAGAAGCTAATTTTCATTTTACAGTTGCTACATTAAGTCATGAAAACAGCCAAACGACTCTTCTGGAAATGAATCGCAACCTGACAAACCTCATCAACAATTTAAGGGAGGACTACACCAATCTGACAGTCCAGTTTGACAACCTGACGCGAGCCTTTGCTGTCTAAGAGAGCAATGTCATAAATCTCACTGCAGAAAAGATGAACCTCACGATGCAAAACCAGAAGCTGGAGACACAAAACCAGGAGCTGGAGATGGAGAAGAGAAACCTTACAAATCAAATAAACGACAAGACGACAAAGGGGAATGAGCTCAACATCAGTCGAGCTCAGTGGAGCATTGATGCCTACTGTCCCAGAAAAGGTGCTGGTATGTTGGGATCCAATTAGTTATAAAAAATATCGAATCTTGATATAACGAGACAGTAAAGTTGATTATTAGTTGATCTCTGTTATTTCAGGAAGACAGTGTACATCTTGTCAGCTGGGCTGGAAACTGTTCAAGTCCAGTTGCTGTGTGGTTTTGGACTACCAGACTTCTACAGATCGGAAAACCTGGGAAGAAGCTCAAGAACACTGCAAAATAAGGAGTTCTGATTTGGTGGTTGTAGATAATGCAGAAGAAAAGGTAATGACAGCTTATATTACATGAAAATGTATTTTCTGAAGATCTGAACACACGCTGAGTCTGTTGGTCACAGTGAGTTTATTAAAGTAAGTAAATATCTCTGATCCTTTTCCTCTGTTGTCCTCAGAAATATGTCCGTGATAACAACTATGACCGTCCAGAAAACGAAGGGTACTGGATTGGACTGAAAGCTGAAGATGGAAAATGGAAGTGGGTCGATGGAAGTGATCTGGCTGACAGGTAAGAGACGCATTTCTAAACACTTTGAATGATAAAATCTTGACTCTGGATACAACTGATGTTTTTGTTTTCCTCAGCTCCTGGATAGAAAACCCGACTGATGGTCACTGTGTAATTTCTCGCCAAACTCAAGGATGGAAATCAGTGAACTGTAACAACAGGAACAATTGGATCTGTGAACAGAAGGCTTTGTCTGTTTGAGTCAAACTTCAGAAAGTAACTTGATAGTCTGCAAAGATTAATCTCATGTAAGATAATGCCAACTGGCTTAATAATGTCAAAATATAAAGATTTACAGTAATATCGCGTTTCATATTTTGGGCGGCACGGTGGTGCAGTGGTTAGCACTGTCACCTCACAGCAAAAAAAAAAGGTTCCGGGTTCGAATCTTTCTGTGCGGAGTTTGCATGTTCTCCCTGTGCTTGCGTGGGTTCTCTCCGGGTTCTCTGGCTTCCTCCCATCATCCAAAAACATGCACCTCAGGTCAGGTTACCTGGCACCGCGCTAGTGGCAGCCTGCTGCAGCATCTCCCCCCTGAGAGCCCCCCTGCTGTAGTGAAGAAATTTCCCCTTGGGGATTAATAAAGTGTATAAAATAAAAAATATATATATATTTTTTTTTTGTAAAAACCAAAACTTAGAAGTAAAATTAAAGTGTTGCTACTGCTACTTTTAACAGCTGTTTCTTTTGGTACTTTTTGTTTATATTTGGAAGAAAAAAAAAACACAGATCTAATGTATAAATAGATATTAGAAAATATTTGTTTCCTGTCTGTAATTTTTAACACTGTTGCAGCTGATTGGCCAACAGAGGGCGCTGCATTGCTTCTCAACAAAATGCTTCCAAAGCTGTTTTCTTCAACATTTGTATTCTGATGTAAATAAGTCTTCACACGTTGAGGAAACAGATAATGTTACATATCTATTTAGAGGAAAATGTGTGTTTTTAGCCTGTTGTGTTGAGTAAAAATGTTATACTGAACAACTATATTTCTGTTTTCTTGTTTATTTCTAATCTCTCAAAACTTCTCATTAAAAATGTCAGTAAGTTTCGATAAAGTCAGGATGAACTGCATTCTTCAGGAAGATTTAACAAGTTCAATCCGTATGAGGCAGGAACAGATCTGGTCTCAGTATGTTCACCACGTTTGGACCTCATTAATCAATCACACCGTCGACATCAGCTCCAACAAATCTCCAGATTACAAACGGAAGTTCAATTTATCAGCCAAGTACATATTGTGTGTTTTATAAAGAGGGATTTCATGTTTGAATATCTTTTTCAGTGCTGTTACCTAAAATGCTGATCAAGTCAAAACCTGTTTTGCACTAATTTTTCTTCCTGGTCATCAAAAAGGATCAGTGGTCACTGTACACCGGGGGTCCTGGATTTGAGGGTGATGGAAGCTCTTCACCGTCGAGGTCACGTGTTCTCCGATGTTCAATTAACCCAGGTAATGTTCAGTTACCCAATTTACAGACGTTCCCTAAACGTCTCACCAAACCAGCTGGTGGTCTGAACGTAGCAGAGCCCTTAGCCCCCCCTCCCACTCTCTGAACCACGCACTCACCTACCGGAGACCCCGCAGCTAAGACAGGTGCAGGAGGCAGACAAGATTTGGAGCAAAGTCAGATATTTTGAGATTCCCAAGAGATATCGAGTGAATTTAACAGTATTGTAAGTGAGTTACATGCTGAGCTGCAGCGGAGCTGTCGAGGGAGAAGTTCTCACCGGGACGAACTCCGTCGGGCGTTTCTTCAATGAAGTGGATTATCCAGGTGAGTTGCTACCTGAGGTTATCTTGTTAACTAAGTTTGTGTCAGAGAATTGGGAGTAATTTACTTTGAGGAACATAGCGAAGCAAAACCAGCCATGATAACAACATTTTGGATGATGTGAATGAAGCACATAACTGTGTGTGTGTGTGTGTGTGTGTGTGTGTGTGTGTGTGTGTGTTGAATTTTTGTTAAAGTTACTGTATATGTTGTAAAAGTATGTTGATTGCCAAGTGTATTGTTTGAAATTGAGGCAAAATGAGATAATTTAGTCACAAGTGTTTAAAGTTGTGAAAGTTTTGTGTAAATCTAATGTGATGGAAAAAGAGGAAACTCTGACTATATGATGATGTTCTGCACACTTGTGTACAGGCTGTTTTTTTTTTTTAGGGATTCATCAAGTGACTACGAGCTGCTTCATCTGCTATCCTGTCTGGATCTTCACCGAGAAATATAAAGGATCCAATTTTATTGGCACAGAGGCTCAATTGTCACAACTTTAAAACAGAACAAAAACCCACAAACTTCCCTGTAAAGTTTAAGGTCACTGCACCAGCGTTTCCATTTCAGCCTTCATATGCAGCTCGATCGCTGGTGAACTTGATGCTTTTTCCAGGATGAACAGAAAAACACAGACGCTGACGGTCAATTTTAGAATTCCAAATGTTTCTTTCTCTGCAGGTAGGATGCTTTCTGACAGATTCAAACTTCACAAGCGTCTCATCTTTTGTGAAGCAGAATCTTGTTTTATTCATTTTCATAATGATGAGCATAACGACACTTTGGTCAAATTAATTTGAGATGTCACGATTGACTTTATGTTCTAATTTGTATCATGATTTTCTCAGTCTGCTGATTCTGGAAATAATGTTTAATTTACTGCAGATCTTTGAGAACTTATGTTTGATTTGTTTCAGAGGAACTTGAGGAAGGTGACTATGAAAATGCAGCAGTTTGTACTGTGGACAAAATTGCAGCCACCTCAGGTATGTTATTACTTCATCAAGATAAAAGTGTAAATTGGTATTTTAAATTAATAATTTTTGCCATTTCTTTAATTTAACTTTTTTTTTACCTTTTTTCATTTTTCTATCTTGCATTATTATTTTTCCAATTTTCATATCGGGAGTGATTGGGCTAATTCACTGTCATTACTTAAGTACTTGTGTTTGTTCTGAACGGTTTCAGACAAACTTGAGAAAGGCAGGAATGTAAATGCAGCAGTATGCATTGTGGACCAAAAACCAGCCACTGCAGGTTATTTTCACAATTTACTGCACAAATTTTATAAAAGCATATTTAATTGTTTTAAATTTTCGTGTTGATTTATTTCAAAAAAAAAAAAAAAAGATCCCTTTTTCTTTCAGACAAGAAGTCTCCCTCTTTCACTCATTCTTTTCCAACAATAACAGTGAGTTGGTTGATACTGTTTGTTATTGTGGCCCTTCGAATATATTGTAAGTATAACTCAAAAGTAAACAAATATTTCGATGTCGTTGTTGTGAAATAATTCTGAACAAAAATGCATTTTATCTGACTTTCAGTTTATGTCAAACTTGTTTGATTTTTGTTAATTTGTTGTCCAATATCAGCTCACTGCCAACTATCTTCCTGTACGTTTGACTTTAAGTTACCTCGTTCATTTCTGAAAACAACGCCAAGCTGACGGCAGAAAAGATGAACCTGGAGAAACAAAACCAGGAGCTGGAGACACAAAACCAGGAGCTGGAGATGGAGAAGAGAAACCTTACAAATCAAATAAAGGACATGGAGGCAAAGGGGAATGAGCTCAACATCAGTCGAGCTCAGTGGAGCATTGATGCCTACTGTCCCAGAAAAGATGGTATGTTGGGATCCCATTAGTTATAAAAATATTCAATCCTGATATAACGAGACAGTAAAGTTGATTATTAGTTGATCTCTGTTATTTCAGGAAGACAGTGTAAATCTTGTCAGCCGGGCTGGAATCTGTTCCAGTCCAGGTGCTATGTGGTTTTGGACTACAAGACTTCTACCGATCGGAAAACCTGGGAAGAAGCTCGAGAAAACTGCACAACAAGGAGTTCTGATTTGGTGGTTGTAGATAATGCAGAAGAAAAGGTAATGACAGCTTATATTAACTGAAAATGTATTTTCTGAAGATCTGAACACACGCTGAGTCTGTTGGTCACAGTGAGTTTATTAAAGTAAGTAAATATCTCTGATCCATTTTCCTCTGTTGTCCTCAGAAAAATGTCAGTGATAACAGCTATGACCGTCCAGAAAACGAAGGGTACTGGATTGGACTGAAAGCTGATGGTAGAAAATGGAAGTGGGTCGATGGAAGTGATCTGGCTGACAGGTAAGAGACGCATTTCTAAACACTTTGAATGATAAAATCTTGACTCTGGATCTAACTGATGTTTTTGTTTCCTCAGCTCCTGGATAGAAAACCCGACTTATGGTCACTGTGCAATTTCTCACCAAACTCAAGGATGGAAATCAGTGAACTGTACCAACAGGAACAATTGGATCTGTGAACAGAAAGCTTTGTCTGTTTGAGTCAAACTTCAGAAGATAACTTGATAGTCTGCAAAGATTAATCTTATGTAAGATAATGCCAACTGGTTTAATAATTTCAAAATATAAAGATTTCTTGAAATATCACATTTAATATTTTTGTAAAAACCAAAACATAGAAGTAAAATTAAAGTGTGCTACTTTTAACAGCTGTTTGTTTAAGGTATTTTGTGTACGTATTTGGAAAAAATAAAAACAAACACAGATATAATGTGTTAATTTATATATTAGAAAGTAGGTGTTTCCTGTGTAATTTTTAACACTGTTGCAGCTGATTGGCCAACACAGGGCGCTGCATTACTTCTCAACAAAATGCTTCCAAAGCTGTTTTCTTCAACATTTGTATGCTGATGTAAATAAGTCTTCACACGTTGAGGCAGCAGATAATGTTAGATATCTATTTAGAAGAAAATGCATGTTTTTATCCTGTTATGTTGAATAAAAATGTTAAAATGAACAACAATATTTTTGTTTTCTTGTTTTTTTCTAATCTCTCTCAAAACATACTCGTTAAAAATGTCAGTAAGTTTTGATAAAGTCAGGATGAACTGCATTCTTCAGGATGATATAACAAGTTCAATCAGTATGAGGCAGGAACAGATCTGGTCTCAGTATGTTCACCACGTTTGGACCTCATTAATCAATCACACCGTCGACATCAGCTCCAACAAATCTCCAGATTACAACAGGAAGTTCAATTTATCAGCCAAGTACATATTGTGTGTTTTACAAAGAGGGATTTCATGTTTGAATATCTTTTTCAGTGCTGTTACCTAAAATGCTGATCAAGTCAAAATCTGTTTTGCACTAATTTTTCTTCCTGGTCATCAAAAAGGATCAGTGGTCACTGTACACCGGGGGTCCTGGATTTGAGGGTGATGGAAGCTCTTCTCTGTCGAGGTCACGTGTTCTCCCATGTTCACGTAACCCAGGTCATGTTCAGTTTCGCAATTTACAGACGTTCCCTAAACGTCTCACCAAACCAGCTGGTGGTCTGAACGTAGCAGAGCCCTTAGCCCCCCCTCCCACTCTCTGAACCACGCACTCACCTACCGGAGACCCCGCAGCTAAGACAGGTGCAGGAGGCAGACAAGATTTGGAGCAAAGTCAGATATTTTGAGATTCCCAAGAGATATCGAGTGAATTTAACAGTATTGTAAGTGAGTTACATGCTGAGCTGCAGCGGAGCTGTCGAGGGAGAAGTTCTCACCGGGACGAACTCCGTCGGGCGTTTCTTCAATGAAGTGGATTATCCAGGTGAGTTGCTACCTGAGGTTATCTTGTTAACTAAGTTTGTGTCAGAGAATTGGGAGTAATTTACTTTGAGGAACATAGCGAAGCAAAACCAGCCATGATAACAACATTTTGGATGATGTGAATGAAGCACATAACTCTGTGTGTGTGTGTGTTGAATTTTTGTTAAAGTTACTGTATATGTTGTAAAAGTATGTTGATTGCCAAGTGTATTGTTTGAAATTGAGGCAAAATGAGATAATTTAGTCACAAGTGTTTAAAGTTGTGAAAGTTTTGTGTAAATCTAATGTGATGGAAAAAGAGGAAACTCTGACTATATGATGATGTTCTGCACACTTGTGTACAGGCTGTTTTTTTTTTTTAGGGATTCATCAAGTGACTACAAGATGCTTCATCTGCTATCCTGTCTGGATCTTCACCGAGAAATATAAAGGATCCAATTTTATTGGCACTTTGTTTTCTGAGATCTCAGAGTTGTTTTGGATTCAAACAAACAACCGGAAATCCGTTGGAAGAGACTAATGGTGAACTGTTGAACGTTAAGGAACTTCCAAAGATATAAATGAGACCTACTTTGACTGACAACTGTAAAGGACTAAAACAGACTATTAAGATCTAACAACTGAATTATTTTGGGTTTAACAGAGTTCAGAGGTTTATACCTGATTTTAGTGACATTATTTGTCATAATATGCAATTCAATGGTTGTTTATCCAATTTTTGTTGCACAGTTATTTGATTTAAGTGGAATTCATTTTGTTGTTAAGAGCTGAAGTTGAGTTAATGTGAGATTTAAAGGTATTGTTCAAGTGAAATGGTTTAAATAATTCTGTAAATATATTCCCTCATCATTGAATCATTGGTTGTGTGTGTGCTTTGTGGGCTGGAGGTCTCATTGCTCTTGTATAGAGTTGCTACCACCAATTTCCTTACCCAACCGAGTAATTGAAATGAAGTGAACTGTAACCAAGGTAACCTGAAAAAAGCTTGGCCTGAACTGTTAAAGAACCTCAGATACTGATGTTACATAGATAGTAGTGCCAGGGTTAGCATCATAGATTACCCTTTAGTAAAAGATTACGTGCTGCAACAGCAAGGGTTACATTCACATATGTCTGCAGGTGAGTCAGTTTATCTGCGTGTTGATGCTGTTCTTTTCCTGCCTGTTATGCAGTGCATGCTGGGATAAACTCTGATGATCAAAGTCACTTACATTTGATAAAAGACGGTGGTGGAATGTAACCAAGTACATTTACTCAAATACTGAAGTATAAATTTGAGATACTTGTACTTTTACTTTAGTATTTCCTGTTGTGAAGCTTCATACTTCTCTTCGACCACATCTCAGAGGTTTGACAGCTTTAGTTACTAGTTACTTTTAAGATTACAATTTTTCATACCCTTCTTGTCCAGTGAAAACCATGTCTCTCCAAATTTTGGTGAATCGAATTGGAACTTTTCAGAAAAAGTGAAGGATTATATGTTCCTATTTCTAAATAAACTATTTAAAAAAAAAACACACACATCGTCACACAACTGAAAACAGGGATGTTTTTCTCAGATTGTTGTTTTTAGAGATGAGTGGTTCTCACAGGACAGCAGTACTACAAACACATGATGACACACTAACAGGGAGTCTTTTCTAAACTGTTACTGTTTGATATGTTAAGTAAATTTTACTGTTAATACTCATATTTTTACTGAAGCAATGTTTTGAACGTCGGACTTTTATTTGTCGTGAAGTAGATACACGTTGTGTTGGTACTTTTACTTAAGTAAAGGACCTGAATACTTCTTCCAGCACTGATGAACTGCAGCAGCCTGAGAAGATGCTGCAGACACACTGTGTGAGTTCAAACTATTTATAGAGAAGACTTCTCATCACAACTGAGCATTAGTTTCTCACCAAACACCAACTGTCACACCTTCAAAACAGAACTAAAAACCACATCCTTCTCTATCAAGAATAAAACTGGTACTTTAAACTTGCTACACAACTCAGACTTACTTCAAAAAGTCCAGACGTTCCTCTATCTGCAAGGAGAGTAAACATTTCACGAGCTTTTCACCTACACTCTTGTGTATCAGAATCATGTTTCTGTAATGCATGATGCCTTTTTAAAGCACAACAACACAGTGTAACTTTGGCATTAAATACATTTGAAAAGTAAAAAAAAAAATCCTTTTCATCTTTACATTTATTACCATGATTTTTCCAGGCTGCCGAGCACATTGGGAGTGATTCTATAAATACGGACTAATTTGCTGCAGATATTTAAACATTTGTGTTTGATCGGTGCCGTTGGAGATCAGCGTGTGGATGTGTTCTGTGTCTGAATTTTAAATGGCAGTCCATCCAGGCTGGTCAGCTGACCTGAATTCAGACATTTATTCAATCTTCATTGGTCAGAAAAACAACATGTACACAATCATATTACTGATCGAGTTCTGATTAGATGAAACAAAGAAACTGTTTATTTTTAGATGGAAAAGGACAAATTAGAAAACTTCCCCTCACAACAACTCACCACAAGTTTTGAAAGAGAGGCTCAACTTAGAAACAGACCCAAAAAAACACAAACTTCCCTGTAAAGTTTAACATCACTGCACCAGCGTTTCCATTTCATATAATTTCACGCAATTTCTGTAAAAAATGAAGGATGGAAATCAGTGAACTGTAACAACAGGAACAATTGGATCTGTGAAAAGAAGGCTTTGTCTGTTTGAGTCAAACTTCAGAAAGTAATATGATAGTTTGAAAAGATTAATTACATTTAAGATAATGCCAACTGGCTTAATAATGTCAAAATGTGAAGATTACTCATAATATCACCTTTAATATTTTTGTACAAAAACTTAGATGTAAACTTCGTGTGCAACTTTTAACAGCTGTTTACGTACTTTTTGTGCATATTTGGAAAAAAACAAACATCTAATGTATGAATAGATATTCAAAAATATTTGTTTCCTGTATAATGTTTTAAACTGTTGCTGCTGATTGGCCAACAAAAAACTACTTCTCAACAAAATGCTTCCAAAGCTGTTTTCTTCAACATTTGTATTCTGATGTGAATAAGTCTTCACACGTTGAGGCAGCAGATAATGTTAGATATCTATTTAGAAGAAAATGCGTGTTTTTATCTTGTTATGTTGAATAAAAATGTTAAACTGAAAAACAATATTTCTGTTTTCTTGTTTTTTCTAATATCTCAAAACATTCTCATTAAAAATGTCATTAAGTTTTGATGAAGTCAGGATGAACTGCATTCTTCAGGATGATATAACAAGTTCAATCAGTATGAGGCAGGAACAGATCTGGTCTCTGTATGTTCACCACGTTTGGACCTCATTAATCAATCACACCGTCGACATCAGCTCCAACAAATCTCCAGATTACAACAGGAAGTTCAATTTATCAGCCAAGCACATATTGTGTATTTTACAAAGAGGGATTTCATGTTTGAATATCTTTTTCAGTGCTGTTACCTAAAATGCTGATCAAGTCAAAACCTGTTTTGCAATAATTTTTCTTCATGGTCATCAAAAAGGATCAGTGGTCACTGTACACCGGGGGTCCTGGATTTGAGGGTGATGGAAGCTCTTCTCTGTCGAGGTGGGCGGCCATCTGCCTCCATGTGTTGGGGTGATGTGAGTGTATCTCTTAACAATGCTATACTCAGTATTACAGGAACATTTATACGTGCATCGACGGACACAAAAGAGTTCAGACTGGAGCAATCTGCAGTAAAGGTGTGAGACCATGTGAGTAATGATGCAGAGAAAACAAAAAAACACAACACAGCAGATGGGTAAATTCAATTGGTTATTAGTGTTTTACACAAAACCAAGAAAACATCCAAAGTCCTAGTTACATATTAGTAATCTTGTTATACCATGTTATATACTCATTGTAATAATATCTTTTATATCAAGCTGATTATGGAACAGGAACACAGTGTTGGCTTGAAGTTTATATCCGGACTGTCGTGCATACAAATGATTTTCTCAGGAAAAGCAGACGTTGATATATTTCAAAGCCGTGAGACACAGATTCACCTCAACAGAGGAAACAACCACTTCTCTTCTTATGAGTCACTGTGGCTCAATTACAGTGGTACTTCTGTGACTACAAGTCGGATTGACTCAACAGAAAGGTTGTAGCGATGGCGGAGGACGTTAACTACGCTTCAGTTGTATTCAAAAATAAGAACCGATCCCGACCGGAAAGTAAATCAACTTTTAAAAGTACAGAGCGACTAGAAAAGATATTCTCAGACTTTGGCTTTAGAACAGAGTCTTTGTTTATGTGACCCTCCTCATATTAAATATTAATTTATTGTACTGGTGTAGGAGCAGGTTAGATATTTAGCTAACTAAACCAAGCAGTTTGTCATTGTTTTTGGTTTTTTTTTTCTTTTATCTCATTGTTGATCATAGTGAACTGTTAATATTTAACCACTGTACACTATTTAAACTTTTAACCTTTCAGCTAAAAACAAAGAGGAAACTGTGTACGATGAAGTGAAGGAGAAAAAGAACTCAACCGAACAAAGTCCAGACACAAATGGTAAGTTGTAAAAGAACACAAAAACAAAACACAGGTGAGTCTGAGAACATTTGGTGCTGATATCGGCTTTGTGAAATCAAACAAACAAACAAACAAGCAAACAAACACACAAACAAACAGGTGTAAAACTTCTGACTGACCGCCACGTTGTGGAATAATTGTTGTTTGTAATAAATTGGTTCATTTAAATGAGCAGAAATCATTTAAGAAAAGTCAAAAATGTATGATTGTGTAGTAGTTGATTTGGTAAACATTCAGTCAGGCAAGCTCCAAAATATGTGTTTGGACGGGTCACAATCTGTAAACTTTAGTGAACCCTTATCGACCGGAAACCCAAATTGCGATTGAAACGTGATTTAAGAGTTTTACAGATGTTCTTATAAATATATATTTTTAAGATTATCACCTTTAATTGAATGACAACTATTGACTATATTTTCAACATCTATAAATTCTTATCTTATCTGAAGGACAGATTACTTAGCAAAAAACTAAACAAACAATGAGACGCTTAAATACATTACAGCGTTATATTAGTCGATATTACTGGGTTGGCCTCATAGGAATGGAGGCTATGTCCACTTCTGCCTACAACCTGGTTCATCTGTAGCACAATGTCTGAAAGAATTGATATCAAACATTTGAGAAATTGTAAATCTTTCCTTTTAGTCTCCCACGTGAACATTAATAATACATAATGGCCATGAAGCGTTTCCTTTCTCATGTTTTTCTTTTACAAAACATTGTTTTGTGTAAAAATGCAATCTCATGTTGAATTTAAGTTAATTTGAGGTTTTCACAGTCTGATTTAAAAGTTTTTATACTTCCCTTTTCTAACTTACTAAGTTTAAAATACCTTCTTTGGCGATGGCAAGGTAAAGTGGAAATGTTGGACTGAAAAAGACTGTAACTTTGGTTACCCACATTGTTTCATGAACTCCGACTTCTAAAGCCACGTATTTATATGTTTGTCTATCTGATTCCTGCCAGACAAGAAAGCAGACGGACGACGTCGCCACTATCGGCTCTTGGCTTGTTGCTTGGCGACTTTCTGTGTCATTTTGCTGTTGGGCATCATAGCAATCTGTGTCTACAGTAAGTATGTAAAACAGATAGTCCATGCACGAACTTAGACACAAAGCAGACCCTTATAGAATAATGTTTCTTCTGTTACCATCATGTGATATCAGATTGTTTTACATACCATAAGTTTCTGCTTCTAATTTTCTAAATCTGTCAAGAACAAAGTGAATTACGAGACACAATAATTCATGGTCAAATGTATGAAGATAGTATAACAGGTTTTTTTTATACAATATATATTTTCAGTTCTGTGTAACCAATTATTGCACATTTTGCCTTAATAATAGCCATGTAATTCACCATGTTGGGAAACATCAGGCCAAATAATAAAGCTATACCTGCTGTTGGGTTTCTTGGTAACAGGGAAAAGTTTAGAAAACAAAATCATTGGCTAAAAAAAACAAAAAATCTACAAAATATTTACCATTAACTTTTGTTTAAGTCATTTTTACTTAAAATTTCATTGTTAAGCTGTTTTGAGTGAATTTTGCGTGAATCAATGGGGGAAGCTGTGAAATATTGAAAGATGGCTTAACACATTGTGAGTGTTGGTCTTTTTGTGGGTTTTCTGTTGTTCAAACAAATAGAAAAAACACAGTCTTAGCTTATAGCTCCCAAAAGGCTGGCAAAGCTGAAGTGCAACAGACAGGAAGCAGCTTTGATCTGTGATGAAATAACAAAAGCAAAATGAATAATACCAAAACTGCTTACTCTCCCTTAAGAAGCTAATTTTCATTTTACAGTTGCTACATTAAGTCATGAAAACAGCCAAACGACTCTTCTGGAAATGAATCGCAACCTGACAAACCTCATCAACAATTTAAGGGAGGACTACATCAATCTGACAGTCCAGTTTGACAACCTGACGCGAGCCTTTGCTGTCTAAGAGAGCAATGTCATAAATCTCACTGCAGAAAAGATGAACCTCACGATGCAAAACCAGAAGCTGGAGACACAAAACCAGGAGCTGGAGATGGAGAAGAGAAACCTTACAAATCAAATAAACGACAAGACGACAAAGGGGAATGAGCTCAACATCAGTCGAGCTCAGTGGAGCATTGATGCCTACTGTCCCAGAAAAGGTGCTGGTATGTTGGGATCCAATTAGTTATAAAAAATATCGAATCTTGATATAACGAGACAGTAAAGTTGATTATTAGTTGATCTCTGTTATTTCAGGAAGACAGTGTACATCTTGTCAGCTGGGCTGGAAACTGTTCAAGTCCAGTTGCTATGTGGTTTTGGACTACAAGACTTCTACAGATCGGAAAACCTGGGAAGAAGCTCAAGAACACTGCAAAATAAGGAGTTCTGATTTGGTGGTTGTAGATAATGCAGAAGAAAAGGTAATGACAGCTTATATTACATGAAAATGTATTTTCTGAAGATCTGAACACACGCTGAGTCTGTTGGTCACAGTGAGTTTATTAAAGTAAGTAAATATCTCTGATCCTTTTCCTCTGTTGTCCTCAGAAATATGTCCGTGATAACAACTATGACCGTCCAGAAAACGAAGGGTACTGGATTGGACTGAAAGCTGAAGATGGAAAATGGAAGTGGGTCGATGGAAGTGATCTGGCTGACAGGTAAGAGACGCATTTCTAAACACTTTGAATGATAAAATCTTGACTCTGGATACAACTGATGTTTTTGTTTTCCTCAGCTCCTGGATAGAAAACCCGACTGATGGTCACTGTGTAATTTCTCGCCAAACTCAAGGATGGAAATCAGTGAACTGTAACAACAGGAACAATTGGATCTGTGAACAGAAGGCTTTGTCTGTTTGAGTCAAACTTCAGAAAGTAACTTGATAGTCTGCAAAGATTAATCTCATGTAAGATAATGCCAACTGGCTTAATAATGTCAAAATATAAAGATTTACAGTAATATCGCGTTTCATATTTTGGGCGGCACGGTGGTGCAGTGGTTAGCACTGTCACCTCACAGCAAAAAAAAAAGGTTCCGGGTTCGAATCTTTCTGTGCGGAGTTTGCATGTTCTCCCTGTGCTTGCGTGGGTTCTCTCCGGGTTCTCTGGCTTCCTCCCATCATCCAAAAACATGCACCTCAGGTCAGGTTACCTGGCACCGCGCTAGTGGCAGCCTGCTGCAGCATCTCCCCCCTGAGAGCCCCCCTGCTGTAGTGAAGAAATTTCCCCTTGGGGATTAATAAAGTGTATAAAATAAAAAATATATATATATTTTTTTTTTGTAAAAACCAAAACTTAGAAGTAAAATTAAAGTGTTGCTACTGCTACTTTTAACAGCTGTTTCTTTTGGTACTTTTTGTTTATATTTGGAAGAAAAAAAAAACACAGATCTAATGTATAAATAGATATTAGAAAATATTTGTTTCCTGTCTGTAATTTTTAACACTGTTGCAGCTGATTGGCCAACAGAGGGCGCTGCATTGCTTCTCAACAAAATGCTTCCAAAGCTGTTTTCTTCAACATTTGTATTCTGATGTAAATAAGTCTTCACACGTTGAGGAAACAGATAATGTTACATATCTATTTAGAGGAAAATGTGTGTTTTTAGCCTGTTGTGTTGAGTAAAAATGTTATACTGAACAACTATATTTCTGTTTTCTTGTTTATTTCTAATCTCTCAAAACTTCTCATTAAAAATGTCAGTAAGTTTCGATAAAGTCAGGATGAACTGCATTCTTCAGGAAGATTTAACAAGTTCAATCCGTATGAGGCAGGAACAGATCTGGTCTCAGTATGTTCACCACGTTTGGACCTCATTAATCAATCACACCGTCGACATCAGCTCCAACAAATCTCCAGATTACAAACGGAAGTTCAATTTATCAGCCAAGTACATATTGTGTGTTTTATAAAGAGGGATTTCATGTTTGAATATCTTTTTCAGTGCTGTTACCTAAAATGCTGATCAAGTCAAAACCTGTTTTGCACTAATTTTTCTTCCTGGTCATCAAAAAGGATCAGTGGTCACTGTACACCGGGGGTCCTGGATTTGAGGGTGATGGAAGCTCTTCACCGTCGAGGTCACGTGTTCTCCGATGTTCAATTAACCCAGGTAATGTTCAGTTACCCAATTTACAGACGTTCCCTAAACGTCTCACCAAACCAGCTGGTGGTCTGAACGTAGCAGAGCCCTTAGCCCCCCCTCCCACTCTCTGAACCACGCACTCACCTACCGGAGACCCCGCAGCTAAGACAGGTGCAGGAGGCAGACAAGATTTGGAGCAAAGTCAGATATTTTGAGATTCCCAAGAGATATCGAGTGAATTTAACAGTATTGTAAGTGAGTTACATGCTGAGCTGCAGCGGAGCTGTCGAGGGAGAAGTTCTCACCGGGACGAACTCCGTCGGGCGTTTCTTCAATGAAGTGGATTATCCAGGTGAGTTGCTACCTGAGGTTATCTTGTTAACTAAGTTTGTGTCAGAGAATTGGGAGTAATTTACTTTGAGGAACATAGCGAAGCAAAACCAGCCATGATAACAACATTTTGGATGATGTGAATGAAGCACATAACTGTGTGTGTGTGTGTGTGTGTGTGTGTGTGTGTGTGTGTGTGTGTGTGTGTGTTGAATTTTTGTTAAAGTTACTGTATATGTTGTAAAAGTATGTTGATTGCCAAGTGTATTGTTTGAAATTGAGGCAAAATGAGATAATTTAGTCACAAGTATTTAAAGTTGTGAAAGTTTTGTGTAAATCTAATGTGATGGAAAAAGAGGAAACTCTGACTATATGATGATGTTCTGCACACTTGTGTACAGGCTGTTTTTGTTTTTTAGGGATTCATCAAGTGACTACGAGCTGCTTCATCTGCTATCCTGTCTGGATCTTCACCGAGAAATATAAAGGATCCAATTTTATTGGCACAGAGGCTCAATTGTCACAACTTTAAAACAGAACAAAAACCCACAAACTTCCCTGTAAAGTTTAAGGTCACTGCACCAGCATTTCCATTTCAGCCTTCATATGCAGCTCGATCGCTGGTGAACTTGATGCTTTTTCCAGGATGAACAGAAAAACACAGACGCTGACGGTCAATTTTAGAATTCCAAATGTTTCTTTCTCTGCAGGTAGGATGCTTTCTGACAGATTCAAACTTCACAAGCGTCTCATCTTTTGTGAAGCAGAATCTTGTTTTATTCATTTTCATAATGATGAGCATAACGACACTTTGGTCAAATTAATTTGAGATGTCACGATTGACTTTATGTTCTAATTTGTATCATGATTTTCTCAGTCTGCTGATTCTGGAAATAATGTTTAATTTACTGCAGATCTTTGAGAACTTATGTTTGATTTGTTTCAGAGGAACTTGAGGAAGGTGACTATGAAAATGCAGCAGTTTGTACTGTGGACAAAATTGCAGCCACCTCAGGTATGTTATTACTTCATCAAGATAAAAGTGTAAATTGGTATTTTAAATTAATAATTTTTGCCATTTCTTTAATTTAACTTTTTTTTTACCTTTTTTCATTTTTCTATCTTGCATTATTATTTTTCCAATTTTCATATCGGGAGTGATTGGGCTAATTCACTGTCATTACTTAAGTACTTGTGTTTGTTCTGAACGGTTTCAGACAAACTTGAGAAAGGCAGGAATGTAAATGCAGCAGTATGCATTGTGGACCAAAAACCAGCCACTGCAGGTTATTTTCACAATTTACTGCACAAATTTTATAAAAGCATATTTAATTGTTTTAAATTTTCGTGTTGATTTATTTCAAAAAAAAAAAAAAAAGATCCCTTTTTCTTTCAGACAAGAAGTCTCCCTCTTTCACTCATTCTTTTCCAACAATAACAGTGAGTTGGTTGATACTGTTTGTTATTGTGGCCCTTCGAATATATTGTAAGTATAACTCAAAAGTAAACAAATATTTCGATGTCGTTGTTGTGAAATAATTCTGAACAAAAATGCATTTTATCTGACTTTCAGTTTATGTCAAACTTGTTTGATTTTTGTTAATTTGTTGTCCAATATCAGCTCACTGCCAACTATCTTCCTGTACGTTTGACTTTAAGTTACCTCGTTCATTTCTGAAAACAACGCCAAGCTGACGGCAGAAAAGATGAACCTGGAGAAACAAAACCAGGAGCTGGAGACACAAAACCAGGAGCTGGAGATGGAGAAGAGAAACCTTACAAATCAAATAAAGGACATGGAGGCAAAGGGGAATGAGCTCACCATCAGTCGAGCTCAGTGGAGCATTGATGCCTACTGTCCCAGAAAAGATGGTATGTTGGGATCCCATTAGTTATAAAAATATTCAATCCTGATATAACGAGACAGTAAAGTTGATTATTAGTTGATCTCTGTTATTTCAGGAAGACAGTGTAAATCTTGTCAGCCGGGCTGGAATCTGTTCCAGTCCAGGTGCTATGTGGTTTTGGACTACAAGACTTCTACCGATCGGAAAACCTGGGAAGAAGCTCGAGAAAACTGCACAATAAGGAGTTCTGATTTGGTGGTTGTAGATAATGCAGAAGAAAAGGTAATGACAGCTTATATTAAATGAAAATGTATTTTCTGAAGATCTGAACACACGCTGAGTCTGTTGGTCACAGTGAGTTTATTAAAGTAAGTAAATATCTGTGATCCCTTTTCCTCTGTTGTCCTCAGAAATATGTCAGTGATAACAGCTGGAGAAGTTCAGGAAACGAAGGGTACTGGATTGGACTGAAAGTTGATGGTGGAAAATGGAAGTGGGTCGATGGAAGTGATCTGGCTGACAGGTAAGAGACACATTTCTAAACACTTTGAATGATAAAATCTTGACTCTTGATACAACTGATTTTTTGTTTTTCTCAGCTCCTGGATAGAAAACCCGACTGATGGTCACTGTGCAATTTCTGTAAAATATGAAGGATGGAAATCAGTGAACTGTAACAACAGGAACGATTGGATCTGTGAACAGAAGGCTTTGTCTGTTTGAGTCAAACTTCAGAAGGTAACTTGATAGTCTGCAAAGATTAATCTTATGTAAGATAATGCAACTGGCTTAATAATGTCAAAATATAAAGATTTACAGTAATATCACATTTACTATTTTTGTAAAAACCAAAACTTAGAAATAAAAATAAAGTGTGCTACTTTTAACAGTTGTTTGTTTTGGTACTTTGTGTACATATTTGGCAAAAATAAAAACAAACACAGATACAATGTGTTAATTTAGATATTAGAAAGTATGTGTTTCCTGTCTGTAATTTTTCACTGTTGCCGCTGATTGGCCAACAGAGGGCGCTGCATTACTTCTCAACAAAATGCTTCCAAAACTTTTCTTCAACATTTGTATTCTGATGTAAATAAGTCTTCACACGTTGAGGCAGCAGATAATGTTAGATATCTGTTTAGAAGCAAATGCATGTTTTTATCCTGTTATGTTGAATAAAAATGTTAAACTGAACAACAATATTTCTGTTTTCTTTGGGGTTTTTTCGAATCTCAAAACAGTGTCATTAAAAATGTCAGTAAGTTTTGATAAAGTCAGGATGAACTGCATTCTTCAGGATGATATAACAAGTTCAATCAGTATGAGGCAGGAACAGATCTGGTCTCAGTATGTTCACCACGTTTGGACCTCATTAATCAATCACACCGTCGACATCAGCTCCAACAAATCTCCAGATTACAACAGGAAGTTCAATTTATCAGCCAAGTACATATTGTGTGTTTTACAAAGAGGGATTTCATGTTTGAATATCTTTTTCAGTGCTGTTACCTAAAATGCTTACCAAGTCAAAACCTGTTTTGCAATAATTTTTCTTCCTGGTCATCAAAAAGGATCATTGGTCACTGTACACCGGGGGTCCTGGATTTGAGGGTGATGGAAGCTCTTCACCGTCGAGATCACGTGTTCTCACGTGTTCGCTTAATTCGGTAACGTTCAGTTACCCAATTTACAGACGTTCCCTAAACGTCTCACCAAACCAGCTGGTGGTCTGAACGTAGCAGAGCCCTTAGCCCCCCCTCCCACTCTCTGAACCACGCACTCACCTACCGGAGACCCCGCAGCTAAGACAGGTGCAGGAGGCAGACAAGATTTGGAGCAAAGTCAGATATTTTGAGATTCCCAAGAGATATCGAGTGAATTTAACAGTATTGTAAGTGAGTTACATGCTGAGCTGCAGCGGAGCTGTCGAGGGAGAAGTTCTCACCGGGACGAACTCCGTCGGGCGTTTCTTCAATGAAGTGGATTATCCAGGTGAGTTGCTACCTGAGGTTATCTTGTTAACTAAGTTTGTGTCAGAGAATTGGGAGTAATTTACTTTGAGGAACATAGCGAAGCAAAACCAGCCATGATAACAACATTTTGGATGATGCGAATGAAGCACATAACTGTGTGTGTGTGTGTGTGTGTGTGTTGAATTTTTGTTAAAGTTACTGTATATGTTGTGAAAGTATGTTGATTGCCAAGTGTATTGTTTGAAATTGAGGCAAAATGAGATAATTTAGTCACAAGTGTTTAAAGTCGTGAATGTTTTGTGTAAATCTAATGTGATGGAAAAAGAGGAAACTCTGACTATATGATGATGTTCTGCACACTTGTGTACAGGCTGTTTTTTTTTTTAGGGATTCATCAAGTGACTACGAGCTGCTTCATCTGCTATCCTGTCTGGATCTTCACCGAGAAATATAAAGGATCCAATTTTATTGGCACTTTGTTTTCTGAGATCTCAGAGTTGTTTTGGATTCAAACAAACAACCGGAAATCCGTTGGAAGAGACTAATGGTGAACTGTTGAACGTTAAGGAATTTCCAAAGATATAAATGAGACCTACTTTGACTGACAACTGTAAAGGACTAAAACAGACTATCAAAATCTAACAACTGAATTATTTTGGGTTTAACAGAGTTCAGAGGTTTATACCAGATTTGAGTGATTATTTGTCATAATATGCAATTCAATGGTTGTTTATCCAATTTTTGTTACACAGTTATTTGAGTTAAGTGGAATTCATTTTGTTGTTAAGAGCTGAAGTTGAGTTAATGTGAGATTTAAAGGTATTGTTCAAGTGAAATGGTTTAAATAATTCTGTAAATATATTCCCTCATCATTGAATCATTGGTTGTGTGTGTGCTTTGTGGGCTGGAGGTCTCATTGCTCTTGTATAGAGTTGCTACCACCAATTTCCTTACCCAACCGAGTAATTGAAATGAAGTGAACTGTAACCAAGGTAACCTGAAAAAAGCTTGGCCTGAACTGTTAAAGAACCTCAGATACTGATGTTACATAGATAGTAGTGCCAGGGTTAGCATCATAGATTACCCTTTAGTAAAAGATTATGTGCTGCAACAGCAAGGGTTACATTCACATGTGTCTGCAGGTGAGTCAGTTTGTCTGCGTGTTGATGCTGTTCTTTTCCTGCCTGTTATGCAGTGCATGCTGGGATAAACTCTGATGATCAAAGTCACTTGCATTTGATAAAAGATGGTGGTGGAATGTAACCAAGTACATTTACTCAAATACTTAAGTACAAATTTGAGATACTTGTACTTTTACTTTAGTATTTCCTGTTGTGAAGCTTCATACTTCTATTCGACCACGTATCAGAGATTTGACAGCTTTAGTTACTAGTTACTTTTAAGATTACAATTTTTCATACCCTTCCTGTTTTTCAGTGCTGTTACCTAAAATGCTGATCAAGTCAAAACCTGTTTTGCAATAATTTTCCTTCCTGGTGATCAAAAAGGATCAGTGGTCACTGTACACCGGGGGTCCTGGATTTGAGGGTGATGGAAGCTCTTCTCTGTCGAGGTGGGCGGCCATCTGCCTCCACGTGTTGGGGTGAGGTGAGTGTATCTCTTAACACTGCTATACTCAGTATTACAGGAACATTTATACGTGCATCGACGGCCACAAAAGAGTTCAGACTAGAGCAATCTGCAGTAAAGGTGTGAGACCATGTGAGTAATGATGCAGAGAGAAAAAAAAAAAAAACACAACACAGCAGATGGGTAAATTCAATTGGTTATTGGTGTTTTACACAAAACCAAGCAAACTTCCAAAGTCCTAGTTACATATTAGTAATCTTGTTATACCATGTTATATACTCATTGTAATAATATCTTTTATATCAAGCTGATTATAGAACAGGAACACAGTGTTGGCTTGAAGTTGACATCCGGACTGTCGTGCATGCAAATGACTTTCTCAGGAAAAGCAGAAGTTGATATATTTCAAAAATGTGACAGATTCGCCTCAACAGAGGAAACAACCACTTCTCTTCTTGTGAGTCTCTGTGGCTCAATTACAGAGGTACTTCTTTGACTACAATTCGGATAGACTCAACAGAAAGGTTGTAGTGATGGCGGAGGACGTTAACTACGCTTCAGTTGTATTCAAAAATAAGAACCGATCCCGACCGGAAGGTAAGTCAACTTTTAAAAGTACAGAGCGACTAGAAAAGATATTCTCAGACTTTGTCCTCAGAAGAGAGTCTTTGTTTATGTGGCCCTCCTCATATTAAATATTAATTTATTGTTCTGGTGTAGGAGCAGGTTACATGTTTAGCTCACTAAACCAAGCAGTTTGTCATTGTTCTTGATTTTTTTTTTTTTCTTTTATCTCATTGTTGATTATAGTGAACTGTTAATATTTAACCACTGTACACTATTTAACCTTTCAGCTAAAAACAAAGAGGAAACTGTGTACGATGAAGTGAAGGTGAAAAAGAACTCAACCGAACAAAGTCCAGACACAAATGGTAAGTTGTAAAAGAACACAAAAACAAAACAGGTGAATCTGAGAACATTTGGTGCTGATATCGGCTTTGTGAAGTCAAACAAACAAACAAACAAACAAACACATGTAAAACTTCTGACTGACCGCCACGTTGTGGAATAATTGTTGTTTGTAATAAATTGGTTTCTTTAAATCAACAGAAATCATTTAAGAAAAGTCAAAAGTGTATGATTGTGTAGTACTTGATTTGGTAAACATTCAGTCAGGCAAGACCCAAAATATGTGTTTGGACGGGTCACAATCTGTAAACTTTAGTGAACCCTTATCGACCGGAAACCCAAAATACGATTGAAATATGATTTAAGAGTTTTACAAATGTTCTTATAAATATATATTTTTAAGATTATCACCTTTACTTGAATGACAACTGATGACTATATTTTCAACATCTATCAATTCTTATCATATCTGAAGGACAGATTACTTCGCAAAAAATAAACAAACAATGAGACGCTTAAATACATTACAGCGTTATATTAGTCAATATTACTGGGTTGGCCTCATAGGAATGGAGGCTATGTCCACTTCTGCCTCCAACCTGGTTCATCTGTAGCACAATGTCTGAAAGAATTGACATCAAACATTTGAGAAATTGTAAACCTTTCCTTTAAGTGTCCCACGTGAACATTAATAATACATAATGGCCATGAAGCGTTTCCTTTCTGATGATTTTCTGTTACAAAACATTGTTTTGTGTAAAAATGCAATCTCATGTTGAATTTAAGTTAATTTGAGGTTTTCACAGTTTGATTTAAAAGTTTTTTTACTTCCTGTTTTAAACTTATTAAGTTTAAAATACCTTCTTTGGTAATGGCAAGGTAAAGAGGAAATGTTGGACTAAAAAAGACTGTAACTTTGGTTACCCACATTATTTCATGAACTCCGACTTCTAAAGCCACGTATTTATATGTTTGTCTATCCGATTCCTGCCAGACAAGAATGCAGACGGACGACGTCGCCACTATCGGCTCTTGGCTTGTTGCTTGGCGACTTTCTGTGTCATTTTGCTGTTGGGCATCACAGCAATCTGTGTCTACAGTAAGTATGTAAAACAGACAGTCCATGCACGAACTTAGACACAAGGCAGACCCTTATAGAATAATATTTCTTCTGTTACCATCATGTGA
Organism: Embiotoca jacksoni; assembly: GCF_022577435.1. NCBI lineage: Eukaryota > Metazoa > Chordata > Actinopteri > Embiotocidae > Embiotoca > Embiotoca jacksoni. The sequence continues at coordinate 153,089 of NW_027185241.1, read as the reverse complement.
TATCAGATTGTTTTACATATCATAAGTTTCTGCTTCTAGTTTTCTAAATCTGTTAAGAACAAAGTGAATTACTAGACACAATAATTCATGGTCAAATGTATGAAGATAGTATAACAGGTTTTTTTTATACAATATATATTTTCAGTACTGTGTAACCAATTATTGCACATTTTGCCTTAATAATAGCCATGTAATTCACCATGTTGGGAAACATCAGGCCAAATAATAAATCTACACCTGCTGTTGGGTTTCTTGGTAACATTGAAAAGTTTAGAACACGAAATCATTGGCTAAAATAAACAAAAAGTCCACAACATATTTACCATTAAGTTTTGTTTCAGTCATTTTTACTTAAAATTTCATTGTTAAGCTGTTTTGAGTGAATTTTGTATGAACCAATGGGGGAAGCTGTGAAATATTGAAAGATGGCTTAACACATTGTGAGTGTTGGTCTTTTTGTGGGTTTTTTGTTGTTCTCTGAAAAAGAAAAAACACAATCTTAGCTTATCGCTCCTAAAAGGCTGGCAAACCTGAAGTACAACAGACAGGAAGCAGCTTTGATCTGTGATGAAATAACAAAAGCAAAGTCAACAATACCAAAACTGCTTACTCTACTTTAAGATGCTCATTTTCATTTTGCAGTTGCTACATTCAGTCAGGAAAACAGCCAAACGACTCTTCTGGAAATGAATCGCAACCTGACAAATCTCAACAACAATTTAAGGGAGGACAACACCAACCTGACACAAGCCTCTGCTGTCTTAGAGAGCAAGGTCACAAATCTCACGGCAGAAAAGCACAACCTTACGATGAAAAACCAGGAGCTGGAGACACAAAACCAGGAGCTGGAGATGGAGAAGAGAAACCTTACAAATCAAATAAAGGACATGGAGGCAAAGGGGAATGAGCTCAACATCAGTCGAGCTCAGTGGAGCATTGATGCCTACTGTCCCAGAAAAGATGGTGGTATGTTGGGATCCCATTAGTTATAAAAATATTGAATCTTGATATAACGAGACAGTAAAGTTGATTATTAGTTGATCTCTGTTATTTCAGCGCGACATTGTAACTCTTGTCAGCCGCGCTGGACTCTGTTCCAGTCCAGTTGCTATGTGGTTTTGGACTACAAGACTTTTACCAATCGGAAAACCTGGAAAGAAGCTCGAGAAAACTGCAAAATAAGGAGTTCTGATTTGGTGGTTGTAGATAATGCAGAAGAAAAGGTAATAACAGCTTATATTAAATGAAAATGTATTTTCTGAAGATCTGAACACACGTTGAGTCTGTTGGTCACAGTGAGTTTATTAAAGTAAGTAAATATCTCTGATCCATTTTCCTCTGTTGTCCTCAGACACTTGTCAGTGTTAACAGCTGGGGAAGTTCAGGAAACGAAGGGTACTGGATTGGACTGAAAGTTGAAGATGGAAAATGGAAGTGGGTCGATGGAAGTGATCTGGCTGACAGGTAAGAGACACATTTCTAAACACTTTAAATGATTAAATCTTGACTCTGGATCCAACTGATGTTTTTGTTTCCTCAGCTCCTGGATAGAAAACCCGACTGATGGTCACTGTGCAATTTCTGTAACTAACAACGGATGGAAATCAGTGACCTGTACCAACAGGAACAGATGGATCTGTGAACAGAAGTCTTTGTCTGTTTGAGTCAAACTTCAGAAAGTAACTTGATAGTCTGCAAAGATTAATCACATGTAAAATAATGCCAACTGGCTAAATAATGTCAAAATATGAAGATTTCTAGTAATATCACGTTTAATATTTTTGGAAAAAACAAAACTTAGAAATTAAGTTAAAGTGTGCTTCTTTTAACAGCTGTTTGTTTAAGGTACTTTGTGTACATATTTGGAAAAAAACAAACAAACTTCAGATGTAATGTATAAATAGATATTCGAAAATATTTGTTTCCTGAATGTAATTTTTAACACTGTTGCCGCTGATTGGCCAACAGAGGGCGCTGCATTACTTCTCTACAAAATGCTTCCAAAGCTGTTTTCTTCAACATTTGTATTCGGATGTAAATAAGTCTTCACACGTTGAGGCAGCAGATAATGTTAGATATCTATTTAGAAAAAAATGCGTGTTTTTTATCCTGTTATGTTGAATAAAAATGCTATACAGAACAACAATATTTCTGTTTTCTTTTTCTAATCTCTCAAAACTTCTCATTAAAAATGTCTGTAAGTTTTGATAAAGTCAGGATGAACTGCATTCTTCAGGATGATATAACAAGTTCAATCAGTATGAGGCAGGAACAGATCTGGTCTCAGTATGTTCACCACGTTTGGACCTCATTAATCAATCACACCGTCGACATCAGATCCAACAAATCTCCAGATTACAACAGGAAGTTCAATTTATCAGCGAAGCACATGTTGTGTTTTACAAAGAGGGATTTCATGTTTGAATATCTTTATGAGTGCTGTTACCTAAAATGCTGATCAAGTCAAAACCTGTTTTGCACTAATTTTTCTTCCCGGTCATCAAAAAGGATCAGTGGTCACTGTACACCGGGGGTCCTGGATTTGAGGGTGATGGAAGCTCTTCACCGTCGAGATCACGTGTTCTCCCATGTTCACTTAATTCTGTAACGTTCAGTATCCCAATTTACAGACGTTCCCTAAACGTCTCACCAAACCAGCTGGTGGTCTGAACGTAGCAGAGCCCTTAGCCCCCCCTCCCACTCTCTGAACCACGCACTCACCTACCGGAGACCCCGCAGCTAAGACAGGTGCAGGAGGCAGACAAGATTTGGAGCAAAGTCAGATATTTTGAGATTCCCAAGAGATATCGAGTGAATTTAACAGTATTGTAAGTGAGTTACATGCTGAGCTGCAGCGGAGCTGTCGAGGGAGAAGTTCTCACCGGGACGAACTCCGTCGGGCGTTTCTTCAATGAAGTGGATTATCCAGGTGAGTTGCTACCTGAGGTTATCTTGTTAACTAAGTTTGTGTCAGAGAATTGGGAGTAATTTACTTTGAGGAACATAGCGAAGCAAAACCAGCCAGGATAACAACATTTTGGATGATGTGAATGAAGCACATAACTGTGTGTGTGTGTGTGTGTGTGTGTGTGTGTGTTGAATTTTTGTTAAAGTTTCTGTATATGTTGTAAAAGTATGTTGATTGCCAAGTGTATTGTTTGAAATTGAGGGAAAATGAGATAATTTAGTCACAAGTGTTTAAAGTCGTGAATGTTTTGTGCAAATCTAATGTGATGGAAAAAGAGGAAACTCTGACTATATGATGATGTTCTGCACACTTGTGTACAGGCTGTTTTTTTTTTAGGGATTCATCAAGTGACTACGAGCTGCTTCATCTGCTATCCTGTCTGGATCTTCACCGAGAAATATAAAGGATCCAGTTTTATTGGCACTTTGTTTTCTGAGATCTCAGAGTTGTTTTGGATTCAAACAAACAACCGGAAATCCGTTGGAAGAGACTAATGGTGAACTGTTGAACGTTAAGGAACTTCCAAAGATATAAATGAGACCTACTTTGACTGACAACTGTAAAGGACTAAAACAGACTATCAAAATCTAACAACTGAATTATTTTGGGTTTAACAGAGTTCAGAGGTTTATACCAGATTTGAGTGATTATTTGTCATAATATGCAATTCAATGGTTGTTTATCCAATTTTTGTTACACAGTTATTTGAGTTAAGTGGAATTCATTTTGTTGTTAAGAACTGAAGTTGAGTTAATGTGAGATTTAAAGGTATTGTTCAAGTGAAATGGTTTAAATAATTCTGTAAATATATTCCCTCATCATTGAATCATTGGTTGTGTGTGTGCTTTGTGGGCTGGAGGTCTCATTGCTCTTGTAGAGAGTTGCTACCACCAATCTCCTTACCCAACCGAGTAATTGAAATGAAGTTAACCGTAACCAAGGTAACCTGAAAAAATCTTGGCCTGAACTGTTAAAGAACCTCAGATACTGATGTTACATAGATAGTAGTGCCAGGGTTAGCATCATAGATTACCCTTTAGTAAAAGATTACGTGCTGCAACAGCAAGGGTTACATTCACATGTGTCTGCAGGTGAGTCAGTTTGTCTGCGTGTTGATGCTGTTCTTTTCCTGCCTGTTATGCAGTGCATGCTGGGATAAACTCTGATGATCAAAGTCACTTACATTTGATAAAAGATGGTGATGGAATGTAACCAAGTACATTTACTCAAATACTTAAGTACAAATTTGAGATACTTGTACTTTTACATTAGTATTTCCTGTTGTGAAGCTTCATACTTCTATTCGACCACATCTCAGAGGTTTGACAGCTTTAGTTACAAGTTACTTTTAAGATTACAACTTTTCATACCCTTCTTGTCCAGTGAAAACCATGTCTCTCCAAATTTTGGTGAATCGAATTGGAACTTTTCAGAAAAAGTTAAGGATTATATGTTCCTACTTCTAAATAAAGTATTTAAAAAAAAAAACACATCGTCACAAAACTGAAAACAGGGATGTTTTTCTCGGATTGTTGTTTTTAGAGATGAGTGGTTCTCACAGGACAGAAGTACTGCAAACAAAAGATGACTATATAGAATATAACGCATAACTGTACGTTAAATTGCTGAACAGTCAAGTGGTACAAATTAGTTCAAGTTTAAATAACAGCAGCATTAAAAATGCACATTGATAGAACAGTAATATTAATCCAAACCCATCATAAAACACTAACAGGGAATCTTTTCTAAACTGTTACTGTTTGATATGTTAAGTAAATTTAACTGTTAATACTCATGTTTTTACTAAAGCAAGGTTTTGAATGTAGGATTTTTACCTGTCGTGAAGTAGATACACGTTGTGTTGCTACTTTTACTTAAGTAAAGGACCTGAATACTTCTTCCAGCACTGATGAACTGCAGCAGCCTGAGAAGATGCTGCAGACACACTGTGTGAGTTCAAACTATTTATAAATAAGACTTCTCATCACAACTGAGCGTTAGTTTCTCAGCAAACACCAACTGTCACACCTTCAAAACAGAACTAAAAACCACACGCTTCTATATCAAGATTAAAACAGGTACTTTAAACTTTGTACATGACTCAGACTTACTTTAAAAAGTCCAGACGTTCCTCTTTCTGCAAGGAGAGTAAACATTTCACGAGCTTTTCACCGACACTCTTTTGTGTAGCAGAATCATATTTCTGTAATGCATGATGCCTTTTTAAAGCACAACAACACAGTGTAACTTTGGCATTAAATACATTTGAAGAGTTAAAAAAAAAAATCCTTTTCATCTTTACATTTATTTCCATGATTTTTCCAGGCTGCCGAGCACATTGGGAGTGATTCTATAAATACGGACTAATTTGCTGCAGATATTTAAACATTTGTGTTTAATCGGTGCCGTTGGAGATCAGCGTGTGGATGTGTTCTGTGTCTGAATTTTAAATGGCAGTCCATCCAGGCTGGTCAGCTTACCTGAATTCAGACATTTATTCAATCATCATTGGTCAGAAAAACAACATGTAACACAATCATATTACTGATCGAGTTCTGCTTTGATGAAACAAAAAACTGTGTATTTTAGAAGTAAAATTCAAAGGAGAAAACTTCCCCTCACAACAACTGACCACAAGTTTTAAAATAGAGACTCAACTTCAAAAACCCACAAACTTCCCTGTAAAGTTTAACGTCACTGCACCAGTGTTTCCATTTCAGCCTTCATATGCAGCTCGATCGCTGGTGAACTTGATGCTTTTTCCAGGATGAACAGAAAAACACAGACGCTGACGGTCAATTTTAGAAATCCAAATGTTTCTTTCTCTGCAGGTAGGATGCTTTCTGACAGATTCAAACTTCACAAGCGTCTCATCTTTTGTGAAGCAGAATCTTGTTTTATTCATTTTCATAATGATGAGCATAACGACACTTTGGTCAAATTAATTTCAGATGTCACGATTGACTTTATGTTCTAATTTGTATCATGATTTTCTCAGTCTGCTGATTCTGGAAATAATGTTTAATTTACTGCAGATCTTTGAGAACTTATGTTTGATTTGTTTCAGAGGAACTTGAAGAAGGTGACTATGAAAATGCAGCAGTTTGTACTGTGGACAAAATTGCATCCACCTCAGGTATGTTATTACTTCGTCAAGATAAAAGTGTAAATTGGTGTTTTAAATGAATAATTTTTGCCATTTCTTTTATTTAACTTTTTTTTTTTAAACCTTTTTTCTATCTTGCATTATTATTTTTCCAATTTTCATATCGGGAGTGATTGGGCTAATTCACTGTCATTACTTAAGTACTTGTGTTTGTTCTGAACGGTTTCAGACAAACTTGAGAAAGGCAGGAATGTAAATGCAGCAGTATGCATTGTGGACCAAAACCAGCCACTGCAGGTTATTTTCACAATTTACTGCACACATTTTATAAAAGCATATTTAATTGTTTTAAAGTTTCGTGTTGATTTATTTCAAATAAATTTTTTTTTTTTTTTTTTTTAAATCATTTTTTTCTTTCAGACAAGAAGTCTCCCTCTTTCACTCATTCTTTTCCAACAATAACAGTGAGTTGGTTGATACTGTTTGTTATTGTGGCCCTTCGAATATATTGTAAGTATAACTCAAAAGTAAACAAATATTTCGATGTCGTTATTGTGAAATAATTCTGAACAAAAATGCATTTTGTCTGACTTTCAATTTATGTCAAACTTGTTTGATTTTTGTTAAGTTGTTGTCCAATATCAGCTCACTGCCAACTATCTTCCTGTACGTTTGACCTTAAGTTACCTCGGTCATTTCTGAAAACAACGCCAAGCTGACGGCAGAAAAGATGAACCTGGAGAAACAAAACCAGGAGCTGGAGACACAAAACCAGGAGCTGGAGATGGAGAAGAGAAACCTTACAAATCAAATAAAGGACATGGAGGCAAAGGGGAATGAGCTCAACATCAGTCGAGCTCAGTGGAGCATCGATGCCTACTGTCCCAAAAGAGATGCCAGTATGTTGGGATCCCATTAGTTATAAAAAATATTGAATTCTGACATAATGAAACAGTAAAGTTGATTATTAGTGGATCTCTGTTATTTCAGGAAGACAGTGTAAATCTTGTCAGCCGGGCAGGATTCTGTTCCAGTCCAGTTGCTATATGGTTTTGGACTACAAGACTTCTACCAATCGGAAAACCTGGGAAGAAGCTCGAGAAAACTGCACAATAAGGAGTTCTGATTTGGTGGTTGTAGATAATGCTGAAGAAAAGGTAATGACAGCTTATATTAAATGAAAATGTATTTTCTGAAGATCTGAACACACGTTGAGTCTGTTGGTCACAGTGAGTTTATTAAAGTAAGTATATATATCTGTTCCCTTTTCCTCTGTTGTCCTCAGAAATATGTCAGTGATAACAGCTGGGGAAGTTCAGGAAACGAAGGGTACTGGATTGGACTGAAAGCTGATGGTAGAAAATGGAAGTGGGTCGATGGAAGTGATCTGGCTGACAGGTAAGAGACACATTTCTAAACACTTTGAATGATAAAATCTTGACTCTGGATCCAACTGTTGTTTTTGTTTCCTCAGCTCCTGGACAGAAAACCCGACTGATGGTCACTGTGCAATTTCTGTAACTAATGATGGATGGAAATCAGTGAACTGTAACGACAGGAACAGATGGATCTGTGAACAGAAGGCTTTGTCTGTTTGAGTCAAACTTCAGAAGGTTACTTGATAGTCTGCAAAGATTAATCACATGTAAAATAATGCCAACTGGCTTAATAATGTCAAAATATAAAGATTTAAAGTCATATTACGTTTAATATTTTTGTAAAAACCAAAACTTAGGAATAAAGTTAAAGTGTGCTACTATTAACAGCTGTTTGTTTAAGGTACTTTGTGTACATATTTGGAAGAAAAGAAACTCAGATGTAATGTATAAATAGATATTAGAAAATATTTGTTTCCTGCATGTAATTTTTAACACTGTTGCCGCTGATTGGCCAACAGAGGGCGCTGCATTACTTCTCAACAAAATGCTTCCAAAGCTGTTTTCTTCAACATTTGTATTCTGATGTAAATAAGTCTTCACACGTTGAGGCAGCAGATAATGTTAGATATCTATTTAGAAGCAAATGCATGTTTTTATCCTGTTATGTTGAATAAAAATGTTATACTGAACAATATTTCTTTTTTTTTTTTTTTTTTTTTCTAATATCTCAAAACTTCTCATTAAAAATGTTAGTAAGTTTTGATAAAGTCAGGATGAACTGCATTCTTCAGGATGATATAACAAGTTCAATCAGTATGAGGCAGGAACAGATCTGGTCTCAGTATGTTCACCACGTTTGGACCTCATTAATCAATCACACCGTCGACATCAGATCCAACAAATCTCCAGATTACAACAGGAAGTTCAATTTATCAGCGAAGCACATATTGTGTGTTTTACAAAGAGGGATTTCATGTTTGAATATCTTTTTCAGTGCTGTTACCTAAAATGCTGATCAAGTCAAAATCTGTTTCGCACTAATTTTTCTTCCTGGTCATCAAAAAGGATCAGTGGTCACTGTACACCGGGGGTCCTGGATTTGAGGGTGATGGAAGCTCTTCACCGTCGAGGTCACGTGTTCTCCCATGTTCACGTAACCCAGGCAACATTCAGTTTCCCAATTTACAGACGTTCCCTAAACGTCTCACCAAACCAGCTGGTGGTCTGAACGTAGCAGAGCCCTTAGCCCCCCCTCCCACTCTCTGAACCACGCACTCACCTACCGGAGACCCCGCAGCTAAGACAGGTGCAGGAGGCAGACAAGATTTGGAGCAAAGTCAGATATTTTGAGATTCCCAAGAGATATCGAGTGAATTTAACAGTATTGTAAGTGAGTTACATGCTGAGCTGCAGCGGAGCTGTCGAGGGAGAAGTTCTCACCGGGACGAACTCCGTCGGGCGTTTCTTCAATGAAGTGGATTATCCAGGTGAGTTGCTACCTGAGGTTATCTTGTTAACTCAGTTTGTGTCAGAGAATTGGGAGTAATTTACTTTGAGGAACATAGCGAAGCAAAACCAGCCAGGATAACAACATTTTGGATGATGTGAATGAAGCACATAACTGTGTGTGTGTGTGTGTGTGTGTGTGTGTGTGTGTGTGTTGAATTTTTGTTAAAGTTACTGCATATGTTGTAAAAGTATGTTGATTGCCAAGTGTATTGTTTGAAATTGAGACAAAATGAGATAATTTAGTCACAAGTGTTTAAAGTTGTGAAGGTTTTGTGTAAATCTAATGTGATGGAAAAAGAGGAAACTCTGACTACATGATGATGTTCTGCACACTTGTATACAGGCTGTTTTTTTTTTTTAGGGATTCATCAAGTGACTACGAGCTGCTTCATCTGCTATCCTGTCTGGATCTTCACCGAGAAATATAAAGGATCCAATTTTATTGGCACTTTGTTTTCTGAGATCTCAGAGTTGTTTTGGATTCAAACAAACAACCGGAAATCCGTTGGAAGAGACTAATGGTGAACTGTTGAACGTTAAGGAACTTCCAAAGATATAAATGAGACCTACTTTAACTGACAACTGTAAAGGACTAAAACAGACTATTAAGATCTAACAACTGAATTATTTTGGGTTTAACAGAGTTCAGAGGTTTATACCTGATTTTAGTGACATTATTTGTCATGATATGCAATTCAATGGTTGTTTATCCAATTTTTCTTACAGTTATTTGAGTTAAAGTTGCTGTAAGTTGGACCTTTAAACAGTTTCTCATCCGTCTTCAGCTCAGGTTTTTTTAGGCGGGGCTAAAAGGTCGCTTCAGTACGTCACCGATCTACCACACAGACGGTTTATATAACCTTCTGCATGGCTCCTCCTCTCACGGTGAAAGGCTATAAAAGCCTGGAGCTCATTTGCATAAGAGGTCATCCCACTCTGCCGTAGCCAGATTGTTATTGTCCATCAGCTGGCTGCTACAGGACGTCTCCCTCCACCCGCAAGTGAATCTTTCCTGGAAGCAGGAACCTCCAAAGCAGCACCGCATCGCTATTTAAATTCCCTCCTGATGAAGAAAGGAAAAAGAGGCGGATTGATTTCGTGAAGAGCCTCGCTAAAGGAGACGTTAGGATCGACACCAACAGCCGCCTCTGCAGGGACCGTTTCACAGAGGACAGTTTCAACTTGGACCGGAGACGGATGCAGTTCACGGACACACGGCTTCTCCTGCAGCTCGGAGCCGAACCGAGCTTCACCCTCCCGGCCGTTCGTCCTCCGGTCGCACCGGCACCGTCCGCCGCCGCCAGCAGTCCACCACTCAGCGGAAGTTCTGTGTGCTTGTTATAATTATACCAGATAACTTTTCCACAGTGACTCTGCTACATTTAGTCCTCGGTGCAAACCGCTAACGTGATTTTACTCGATGTAGAATAACTTTATTTTCATGAAATGGGAGCTAATGTGCTAATTAGCTTCTATTGAGTTCGTAGCAGAGTTCAGAAGAAAATGCTCCGAAAACAGCAGATTTTTTTTACGCGTGTCAATATAGCTCCGATAAGGAACTATAATATATGTAACTCTGTATTTTACATGTCGGGTGATGGTAAACATGGACCAGAGGAGATCTAGTCCTCCTGATTAATGAGGGTTGTTGATTTTGTACTCCGGTGTAACGTTACAATCAGCGACCCTCTTGGTTACATGTACCGGTACCGGTCGGGATAAACGAGCCCAACTACATGTGGAGGAGGAGGAGGAGGAGGAGGAGGAAGAGGTGGAGGGACATCAGTGAAAGAGAAAGACTTACTTCTCAACCTCAGCAGGTTCAAAGTTTGAATTAAAGTGATGTAATGAATTAACACGTGATGTCATGAATTAACATGTAATATAATGAATTAACATGTGATGTAATGAATTAACATGTGATGTAATGCAGCGTTGTTCATGTTACAGTCGTTACAGAACTAAATCAACTCCATTCTTATTATCTCCACTATTGTAATGCAGGTGCGTTAGAAGTAGTTGGAGACTCACTGTCTTCTGTCTCTGGTGTCCAGTTTGACTCCTGTGTTACAGCTCAGGGGGACAAGCTTCATTTATATGCATCTGTATGTTTCACTCATTGGACAAATAAATTCTGATTCTATTGTGTTTTCCCAAAGCAGGCTGCTCCATCCAGCAGAGAGACAGAGGACCAGTGGGACATCATGCATAAAGTCTCCGAGAGGTTGGATGTCAGACGGACCGCTTAGTGGGGAAAAGAACTGCAGCCACAGGACTGTCCTACAGGACACTGAACACCTCCCAGTGAGTGGGCGGAGCTTCAGCTCCTTCAGGACACGCCCCCCCAGTCTCAGAGCAGAGAAGACTGATGATTTTCTCACGATTTCAAAGCCTACTTTAATATACTTGTCGGTGTTTTTTTCATTCAAATTTGGATGGGTAGTTAACAACCCATAGTTCTGTGGTGTGATGAACTTAAAACTCATTTTCATTTCTACTTTACAGCATCTTTAAGTAAAGGACCTGAATACTTCTTCCAGCACTGATGAACTGCAGCAGCCTGAGAAAATACTGCAGACACACTGTGTGAGTTCAAACCATTTATAAATAAGACTTCTCATCACAACTGGGCATTAGTTTCTCAGCAAACACCAACTGTCGCAACTTCAAAACAGAACTAAAAACCACATGCTTCTCTATCAAGATTAAAACTGGTATTTTAAACTTGGTACACAACTCAGACTTACTTTAAAAAGTCCAGACGTTCCTCTATCTGCAAGGAGAGTAAACATTTCTCACGCTTTTCACCTACACTCTTTTGTGTAGCAGAATCATATTTCTGTAATGCATGATGCCTTTTTAAAGCACAACAACACAGTGTAACTTTGGCATTAAATACATTTGAAGAGTAAAAAAAAAAAAATCCTTTTCATCTTTACATTTATTTCCATGATTTTTCCAGGCTGCCGAGCACATTGGGAGTGATTCTATAAATACGGACTAATTTGCTGCAGATATTTAAACATTTGTGTTTGATCGGTGCCGTTGGAGATCAGCGTGTGGATGTGTTCTGTGTCTGAATTTTAAATGGCAGTCCATCCAGGCTGGTCAGCTTACCTGAATTCAGACATTTATTCAATCATCATTGGTCAGAAAAACAACATGTAACACAATCATATTACTGATTGATTTCTGCTTCGATGAAATAAAAAACTGTATATTTTAGAAATAAAATTCAACAGAGAAAACTTCCCCTCACAACAACTGACCACAAGTTTTAAAATAGAGACTCAACTTCAAAAACCCACAAACTTCCCTGTAAAGTTTAACGTCACTGCACCAGTGTTTCCATTTCAGCCTTCATATGCAGCTCGATCGCTGGTGAACTTGATGCTTTTTCCAGGATGAACAGAAAAACACAGACGCTGACGGTCAATTTTAGAAATCCAAATGTTTCTTTCTCTGCAGGTAGGATGCTTTCTGACAGATTCAAACTTCACAAGCGTCTCATCTTTTGTGAAGCAGAATCTTGTTTTATTCATTTTCATAATGATGAGCATAACGACACTTTGGTCAAATTAATTTGAGATGTCACGATTGACTTTATGTTCTAATTTGTATCATGATTTTCTCAGTCTGCTGATTCTGGAAATAATGTTTAATTTACTGCAGATCTTTGAGAACTTATGTTTGATTTGTTTCAGAGGAACTTGAAGAAGGTGACTATGAAAATTCACCAGTTTATACTGTGGACAAAATAACAGCCACTGCAGGTTATTAACACAATTTACTGCTGAACTATTATAACAGCAGATTGAACTGTTTTAAAGTTTCATGTTGATTCGTTTCAGCTAAAAAAAAAATTACTTTTTCTTTCAGACAAGAAGTCTCCCTCTTTCACTCATTCTTTTCCAACAATAACAGTGAGTTGGTTGATACTGTTTGTTATTGTGGCCCTTCGAATATATTGTAAGTATAACTCAAAAGTAAACAAATATTTCGATGTCGTTATTGTGAAATAATTCTGAACAAAAATGCATTTTGTCTGACTTTCAATTTATGTCAAACTTGTTTGATTTTTGTTAAGTTGTTGTCCAATATCAGCTCACTGCCAACTATCTTCCTGTACGTTTGACCTTAAGTTACCTCGGTCATTTCTGAAAACAACGCCAAGCTGACGGCAGAAAAGATGAACCTGGAGAAACAAAACCAGGAGCTGGAGACACAAAACCAGGAGCTGGAGATGGAGAAGAGAAACCTTACAAATCAAATAAAGGACATGGAGGCAAAGGGGAATGAGCTCAACATCAGTCGAGCTCAGTGGAGCATCGATGCCTACTGTCCCAAAAGAGATGCCAGTATGTTGGGATCCCATTAGTTATAAAAAATATTGAATTCTGACATAATGAAACAGTAAAGTTGATTATTAGTTGATCTCTGTTGTTTCAGGAAGACAGTGTAAATCTTGTCAGCCGGGCAGGATTCTGTTTCAGTCCAGTTGCTATCTGGTTTTGGACTACAAGACTTTTACCAATCGGAAAACCTGGGAAGAAGCTCGAGAAAACTGCACGATAAGGAGTTCTGATTTGGTGGTTGTAGATAATGCTGAAGAAAAGGTAATGACAGCTTATATTACATGAAAATGTATTTTCTGAAGATCTGAACACACGTTGAGTCTGTTGGTCACAGTGAGTTTATTAAAGTAAGTATATATATCTGTTCCCTTTTCCTCTGTTGTCCTCAGAAATATGTCAGTGATAACAGCTGGGGAAGTTCAGGAAACGAAGGGTACTGGATTGGACTGAAAGCTGATGGTAGAAAATGGAAGTGGGTCGATGGAAGTGATCTGGCTGACAGGTAAGAGACACATTTCTAAACACTTTGAATGATAAAATCTTGACTCTGGATCCAACTGTTGTTTTTGTTTCCTCAGCTCCTGGACAGAAAACCCGACTGATGGTCACTGTGCAATTTCTGTAACTAATGATGGATGGAAATCAGTGAACTGTAACGACAGGAACAGATGGATCTGTGAACAGAAGGCTTTGTCTGTTTGAGTCAAACTTCAGAAGGTTACTTGATAGTCTGCAAAGATTAATCACATGTAAAATAATGCCAACTGGCTTAATAATGTCAAAATATAAAGATTTAAAGTCATATCACGTTTAATATTTTTGTAAAAACCAAAACTTAGGAATAAAGTTAAAATGTGCTACTATTAACAGCTGTTTGTTTAAGGTACTTTGTGTACATATTTGGAAGAAAAGAAACTCAGATGTAATGTATAAATAGATATTAGAAAATATTTGTTTCCTGCATGTAATTTTTAACACTGTTGCCGCTGATTGGCCAACAGAGGGCGCTGCATTACTTCTCAACAAAATGCTTCCAAAGCTGTTTTCTTCAACATTGGTATTCTGATGTAAATAAGTCTTCACACGTTGAGGCAGCAGATAATGTTAGATATCTATTTAGAAGCAAATGCATGTTTTTATCCTGTTATGTTGAATAAAAATGTTATACTGAACAATATTTCTTTTTTTTTTTTTCTTTTTTTCTAATATCTCAAAACTTCTCATTAAAAATGTTAGTAAGTTTTGATAAAGTCAGGATGAACTGCATTCTTCAGGATGATATAACAAGTTCAATCAGTATGAGGCAGGAACAGATCTGGTCTCAGTATGTTCACCACGTTTGGACCTCATTAATCAATCACACCGTCGACATCAGCTCCAACAAATCTCCAGATTACAACAGGAAGTTCAATTTATCAGCGAAGCACATATTGTGTGTTTTACAAAGAGGGATTTCATGTTTGAATATCTTTTTCAGTGCTGTCACCTAAAATGCTGATCAAGTCAAAACCTGTTTTGCACTAATTTTTTCTTCCTGGTCATCAAAAAGGATCAGTGGTCACTGTACACCGGGGGTCCTGGATTTGAGGGTGATGGAAGCGCTTCACCGTCGAGGTCACGTGTTCTCCCGTGTTCACGTAACCCAGGTCATGTTCAGTCACCCAATTTACAGACGTTCCCTAAACGTCTCACCAAACCAGCTGGTGGTCTGAACGTAGCAGAGCCCTTAGCCCCCCCTCCCACTCTCTGAACCACGCACTCACCTACCGGAGACCCCGCAGCTAAGACAGATGCAGGAGGCAGACAAGATTTGGAGCAAAGTCAGATATTTTGAGATTCCCAAGAGATATCGAGTGAATTTAACAGTATTGTAAGTGAGTTACATGCTGAGCTGCAGCGGAGCTGTCGAGGGAGAAGTTCTCACCGGGACGAACTCCGTCGGGCGTTTCTTCAATGAAGTGGATTATCCAGGTGAGTTGCTACCTGAGGTTATCTTGTTAACTAAGTTTGTGTCAGAGAATTGGGAGTAATTTACTTTGAGGAACATAGCGAAGCAAAACCAGCCAGGATAACAACATTTTGGATGATGTGAATGAAGCACATAACTGTGTGTGTGTGTGTGTGTGTGTGTGTGTGTGTGTGTGTTGAATTTTTGTCAAAGTTTCTGTATATGTTGTAAAAGTATGTTGATTGCCAAGTGTATTGTTTGAAATTGAGGCAAAATGAGATAATTTAGTCACAAGTGTTTAAAGTTGTGAAAGTTTTGTGTAAATCTAATGTGATGGAAAAAGAGGAAACTCTGACTATATGATGATGTTCTGCACACTTGTGTACAGGCTGTTCTTTTTTTTTTAGGGATTCATCAAGTGACTACGAGCTGCTTCATCTGCTATCCTGTCTGGATCTTCACCGAGAAATATAAAGGATCCAATTTTATTGGCACTTTGTTTTCTGAGATCTCAGAGTTGTTTTGGATTCAAACAAACAACCGGAAATCCGTTGGAAGAGACTAATGGTGAACTGTTGAACGTTAAGGAACTTCCAAAGATATAAATGAGACCTACTTTGACTGACAACTGTAAAGGACTAAAACAGACTATTAAGATCTAACAACTGAATTATTTTGGGTTTAACAGAGTTCAGAGGTTTATACCTGATTTTAGTTACATTATTTGACATAATATGCAATTCAATGGTTGTTTATCCAATTTTGTTACGCAGTTATTTGAGTCAAAGTTGCTGTAAGTTCGACCTTTAAACAGTTTCTCATCCGTCTTCAGCTCAGGTTTTTTTAGGCGGGGCTAAAAGGTCGCTTCAGTACGTCACCGATCTACCGCACAGACGGTTTATATAACCTTCTGCATGGCTCCTCCTCTCACGGTGAAACGCTATAAAAGCCTGGAGCTCATTTGCATAAGAGGTCGTCCCACTCTGCCGTAGTCAGATTGTTATTGTCCATCAGCTGGCTGCTACAGGACGTCTCCCTCCACCCGCAAGTGAATCTTTCCTGGAAGCAGGAACCTCCAAAGCAGCGCCGCATCGCTATTTAAATTCCCTCCTGATGAAGAAAGGAAAAAGAGGCGGATTGATTTCGTGAAGAGCCTCGCTAAAGGAGACGTTAGGATCGACACCAACAGCCGCCTCTGCAGGGACCATTTCACAGAAGACAGTTTCAACTTGGACCGGAGACGGATGCAGTTCACGGACACACGGCTTCTCCTGCAGCTCGAAGCCGAACCGAGCTTCACCCTCCCGGCCGTTCGTCCTCCGGTCGCACCGGCACCGTCCGCCGCCGCCAGCAGTCCACCACTCAGCGGAAGTTCTGTGTGCTTGTTATAATTATACCAGATAACTTTTCCACAGTGACTCTGCTACATTTAGTCCTCGGTGCAAACCGCTAACGTGATTTTACTCGGTGTAGAATAACTTTATTTTCATGAAATGGGAGCTAATGTGCTAATTAGCTTCTATTGAGTTTGTAGCAGAGTTCAGAGGAAAATGCTCCGAAAACAGCTGATTTTTTTTAGGCATGTCAATAAAGCTCCGATAAGGAACTATAATATATGTGACTCTGTATTTTACATGTCGGGGTGATGGTAAACATGGACCAGAGGAGATCTAGTCCTCCTGATTAATGAGGGTTGTTGATTTTGGACTCCGGTGTAACGTTACAATCACCGACCCTCTCGGTTACATGTACCGGTACCGGTCGGGATAAAGGAGCCCAACTACATGTGGAGGAGGAGGAGGAGGAGGAGGAGGAAGAGGTGGAGGGACATCAGTGAAAGAGAAAGACTTACTTCTCAACCTCAGCAGGTTCAAAGTTTGAATTAACGTGATGTAATGAATTAACACGTGATGTCATGAATTAACATGTAATATAATGAATTAACATGTGATGTCATGAATTAACATGTGATGTCATGAATTAACATGTGATGTAATGCAGCGTTGTTCATGTTACAGTCGTTACAGAACTAAATCAACTCCATTCTTATTATCTCCACTATTGTAATGCAGGTGCGTTAGAAGTAGTTGGAGACTCACTGACTTCTGTCTCTGGTGTCCAGTTTGACTCCTGTGTTACAGCTCAGGGGGACAAGCTTCATTTATATGCATCTGTATGTTTCACTCATTGGACAAATAAATTCTGATTCTATTGTGTTTTCCCAAAGCAGGCTGCTCCATCCAGCAGAGAGACAGAGTACCAGTGGGACATCATGCATAAAGTCTCCTAGAGGTTGGATGTCAGACGGACCGCTTAGTGGGGGAAAAGAACTGCAGCCACAGGAATGTCCTACAGGACACTGAACACCTCCCAGTGAGTGGGCGGAGCTTCAGCTCCTTCAGGACACGCCCCCCCAGTCTCAGAGCAGAGAAGACTGATGATTTTCTCACGAGTTCAAATCCTACTTTAATATACTTGTCGGTGTTTTTTTCATTCAAATTTGGATGGGTAGTTAACAACCCATACTTCTGTGGTGTGATGAACGTAAAACTCATTTTCATTTCTACTTTACAGCATCTTTAAGTAAAGGACCTGAATACTTCTTCCAGCACTGATGAACTGCAGCAGCCTGAGAAAATACTGCAGACACACTGTGTGAGTCCAAACTATTTATAGAGAAGACTTCTCATCACAACTGGGCATTAGTTTCTCACCAAACACCAACTGTCACACCTTCAAACAGAACTAAAAACCACATGCTTCTCTATCAAGATTAAAACTGGTATTTTAAACTTGGTACACAACTCAGACTTACTTTAAAAAGTCCAGACGTTCCTCTATCTGCAAGGAGAGTAAACATTTCTCACGCTTTTCACCTACACTCTTTTGTGTAGCAGAATCATATTTCTGTAATGCATGATGCCTTTTTAAAGCACAACAACACAGTGTAACTTTGGCAGCAATTACATTTGAAGAGTTAAAAAAAAAATCCTTTTCATCTTTACATTTATTACCATGATTTTTCCAGGCTGCCGAGCACATTGGGAATGATTCTAAAAATACGGACTAATTTGCTGCAGATATTTAAACATTTGTGTTTGATCGGTGCCGTTGGAGATCAGCGTGTGGATGTGTTCTGTGTCTGAATTTTAAATGGCAGTCCATCCAGGCTGGTCAGCTTACCTGAATTCAGACATTTATTCAATCTTCATTGGTCAGAAAAACAACATGTAACACAATCATATTACTGATCGAGTTCTGATTAGATGAAATAAAAAACTGTATATTTTAGAAGTAAAATTCAACAGAGAAAACCGTTCAAAACATTCATCAGGTGACTACGAGCTGCTTCATCTGCTATCCTGTCTGGATCGTCACCGAGAAATATAAAGGATCCAATTTTATTGGCACTTTGTTTTCTGAGATCTCAGAGTTGTTTTGGATTCAAACAAACAACCGGAAATCCGTTGGAAGAGACTAATGGTGAACTGTTGAACGTTAAGGAACTTCCAAAGATATAAATGAGACCTACTTTGACTGACAACTGTAAAGGACTAAAACAGACTATTAAGATCTAACAACTGAATTATTTTGGGTTTAACAGAGTTCAGAGGTTTATACCTGATTTGAGTGATTATTTGTCATAATATGCAATTCAATGGTTGTTTATCCAATTTTTCTTACAGTTATTTGAGTTAAAGTTGCTATAAGTTCGACCTTTAAACAGTTTCTCATCCGTCTTCAGCTCAGGTTTTTTTAGGCGAGGCTAAAAGGTCGCTTCAGTACGTCACCGATCGACCGCACAGACGGTTTATATAACCTTCTGCATGGCTCCTCCTCTCACGGTGAAACGCTATAAAAGCCTGGAGCTCATTTGCATAAGAGGTCATCCCACTCTGCCGTAGTCAGATTGTTATTGTCCATCAGCTGGCTGCTACAGGACGTCTCCCTCCACCCGCAAGTGAATCTTTCCTGGAAGCAAGAACCTCCAAAGCAGCGCCGCATCGCTATTTAAATTCCCTCCTGATGAAGAAAGGAAAAAGAGGCGGATTGATTTCGTGAAGAGCCTCGCTAAAGGAGACGTTAGGATCGACACCAACAGCCGCCTCTGCAGGGACCGTTTCACAGAGGACAGTTTCAACTTGGACCGGAGACGGATGCAGTTCACGGACACACGGCTTCTCCTGCAGCTCGGAGCCGAACCGAGCTTCACCCTCCCGGCCGTTCGTCCTCCGGTCGCACCGGCACCGTCCGCCGCCGCCAGCAGTCCACCACTCAGCGGAAGTTCTGTGTGCTTGTTATAATTATACCAGATAACTTTTCCACAGTGACTCTGCTACATTTAGTCCTCGGTGCAAACCGCTAACGTGATTTTACTCGGTGTAGAATAACTTTATTTTCATGAAATGGGAGCTAATGTGCTAATTAGTTTCTATTGAGTTCGTAGCAGAGTTCAGAGGAAAATGCTCCGAAAACAGCAGATTTTTTTTATGCTTGTCAATATAGCTCCGATAAGGAACTATAATATATGTAACTCTGTATTTTACATGTCGGGGTGATGGTAAACATGGACCAGAGGAGATCTAGTCCTCCTGATTAATGAGGGTTGTTGATTTTGTACTCCGGTGTAACGTTACAATCAGCGACCCTCTCGGTTACATGTACCGGTACCGGTCGGGGTAAATGAGCCCAACTACATGTGGAGGAGGAGGACGAGGAGGAGGAGGACGAGGAGGAGGAGGAGGGACATCAGTGAAAGAGAAAGACTTACTTCTCAACCTGAGCAGGTTCAAAGTTTGAATTGATGTGATGTAATGAATTAAAATGTGATGTAATGAATTAACATGTGATGTCATGAATTAACGTGATGTAATGAATTAACATGTGATGTAATGCAGCGTTGTTCATGTTACAGTCGTTACAGAACTAAATCAACTCCTCCATTCTTATTATCTCCACTATTGTAATGCAGGTGCATTAGAAGTAGTTGGAGACTCACTGTCTTCTGTCTCTGGTGTCCAGTTTGACTCCTGTGTTACAGCTCAGGGGGACAAGCTTCATTTATATGCATCTGTATGTTTCACTCATTGGACAAATAAATTCTGATTCTATTGTGTTTTCCCAAAGCAGGCTGCTCCATCCAGCAGAGAGACAGAGTACCAGTGGGACATCATGCATAAAGTCACCGAGAGGTTGGATGTCAGACGGACCGCTTAGTGGGGAAAAGAACTGCAGCCACAGGACTGTCCTACAGGACACTGAACACCTCCCAGTGAGTGGGCGGAGCTTCAGCTCCTTCAGGACACGCCCCCCCAGTCTCAGAGCAGAGAAGACTGATGATTTTCTCACGAGTTCAAAGCCTACTTTAATATACTTGTCGGTGTTTTTTTCATTCAAATTTGGATGGGTAGTTAACAACCCATACTTCTGTGGTGTGATGAACTTAAAACTCATTTTCATTTGTACTTTACAGCATCTTTAAGTAAAGGACCTGAATACTTCTTCCAGCACTGATAAACTGCAGCAGCCTGAGAAGATGCTGCAGACACACTGTGTGAGTTCAAACTATTTATAAATAAGACTTCTCATCACAACTGGGCATTAGTTTCTCACCAAACACCAACTGTCACACCTTCAAAACAGAACTAAAACCCACTTGCTTCTCTATCAAGATTAAAACTGGTATTTTAAACTTTGTACATGATTCAGACTTACTTTAAAAAGTCCAGATGTTCCTCTATCTGCAAGGATAGTAAACATTTCACAAGCTTTTCACCGACACTCTTTTGTGTAGCAGAATCATATTTCTGTAATGCATGATGCCTTTTTAAAGCACAACAACACAGTGTAACTTTGGCAGCAATTACATTTGAAGAGTTAAAAAAAAAAAATCCTTTTCATCTTTACATTTATTTCCATGATTTTTCCAGGCTGCCGAGCACATTGGGAATGATTCTATAAATACGGACTAATTTGCTGCAGATATTTAAACATTTGTGTTTGATCGGTGCCGTTGGAGATCAGCGTGTGGATGTGTTCTGTGTCTGAATTTTAAATGGCAGTCCATCCAGGCTGGTCAGCTTACCTGAATTCAGATATTTATTCAATCATCATTGGTCAGAAAAACAACATGTAACACAATCATATTACTGATCGAGTTCTGATTAGATGAAACAAATAAAACTGTTTATTTTAGATTGAAAAGGACAAATTAGAAAACTTCCCTTCACAACAACTCACCACAAGTTTTGAAATAGAGGCTCAACTTAGAAACAGACCCAAAAAAACACAAACTTCCCTGTAAAGTTTAACATCACTGCACCAGCGTTTCCATTTCATATATTCTGGATAGAAAACCCGACTGATGGTCACTGTGCAATTTCTGTAAAAAATGAAGGATGGAAATCAGTGAACTGTAACAACAGGAACAATTGGATCTGTGAAAAGAAGGCTTTGTCTGTTTGAGTCAAACTTCAGAAGGTAACATGATAGTTTGAAAAGATTAATTACATTTAAGATAATGCCAACTGGCTTAATAATGTCAAAATGTGAAGATTTCAAGTAATATCACCTTTAATATTTTTGTACAAACAAAAACTTGTGTAAACTTAGTGTGCAACTTTTAACAGCTGTTTACGTACTTTTTGTGCATATTTGGAAAAAAACAAACGCAGATCTAACGTATGAATAGATATTAGAAAATATTTGTTTCCTGTATAATGTTTTAAACTCTTGCTACTGATTGGCCAACAAAAAACAACTTCTCAACAAAATTCAATTGGTTATTGGTGTTTTATACAAAACCAAGCAAACATCCAAAGTCCTAGTTACATATTAGTAATCTTGTTATACCATGTTATATACTCATTGTAATAATATCTTTTATATCAAGCTGATTATGGAACAGGAACACAGTGTTGGCTTGAAGTTGACATCCGGACTGTCGTGCATACAAATGATTTTCTCTGGAAAAGCAGAAGTTGATATATTTCAAAGCCGTTAGAGACAGATTCGCCTCAACAGAGGAAACAACCACTTCTCTTCTTGTGAGTCTCTGTGGCTCAATTACAGTGGTACTTCTTTGACTACAAGTCGGATAGAGTCAACAGAAAGGTTGTAGTGATGGCGGAGGACGTTAACTACGCTTCAGTTGTATTCAAAAATAAGAACCGATCCCGACCGGAAGGTAAGTCAACTTTTAAAAGTACAGAGCGGCTAGAAAAGATATTCTCAGACTTTGGCTTTAGAACAGAGTCTTTGTTTATGTGACCCTCCTCATATTAAATATTAATTTATTGTACTGGTGTAGGAGCAGGGTACATATTTAGCTAACTAAACCAAGCAGTTTGTCATTGTTCTTGTTTTTTTTTTTTTTTATCTCATTGTTGATTATAGTGAACTGTTAATATTTAACCACTGTACACTATTTAAACTTTTAACCTTTCAGCTAAAAACAAAGAGGAAACTGTGTACGATGAAGTGAAGGTGAAAAAGAACTCAACCGAACAAAGTCCAGACACAAATGGTAAGTTGTAAAAGAACACAAAAACAAAACAGGTGAATCTGAGAACATTTGGTGCTGATATCGGCTTTGTGAAGTCAAACAGACAAACAAACAAACAGACAAACACGTGTAAAACTTCTGACTGACCGCCACGTTGTGGAATAATTGTTGTTTGTAATAAATTGGTTTATTTAAATCAGCAGAAATCATTTAAGAAAAGTCAAAAATGTATGATTGTGTAGTAGTTGATTTGGTAAACATTCAGTCAGGCAAGCTCCAAAATATGTGTTTGGACGGGTCACAATCTGTAAACTTTAGTGAACCCTTATCGACCAGAAACCCAAAATGCGATTGAAACATGATTTAAGAGTTTTATAAATGTTCCTATAAATATATATTTTTAAGATTATCACCTTTAATTGAATGACAACTGATGACTATATTTTCAACATCTATCAATTCTTATCATATCTGAAGGACAGATTACTTAGCAAAAAATAAACAAACAATGAGACGCTTAAATGCATTACAGCGTTATATTAGTCAATATTACTGGGTTGGCCTCATAGGAATGGAGGCTATGTCCACTTCTGCCTACAACCTGGTTCATCTGTAGCACAATGTCTGAAAGAATTGATATCAAACATTTTAGAAATTGTAAATCTTTCCTTTTAGTGTCCCACATGAACATTAATAATACATAATGGCCATGAAGCGTTTCCTTTCTCATGTTTTTCATTGCAAAACATTGTTTTGTGTAAAAATGCAATCTCATGTTGAATTTAAGTTAATTTGAGGTTTTCACAGTCTGATTTAAAAGTTGTTATACTTCCTGTTTCTAACTTACTAAGTTTAAAATACCTTCTTTGGCGATGGCAAGTTAAAGAGGAAATGTTGGACTGAAAAAGACTGTAACTTTGGTTACCCACGTTATTTCATGAACTCCGACTTCTAAAGCCACGTATTTATATGTTTGTCTATCCGATTCCTGCCAGACAAGAATGCAGACGGACGACGTCGCCACTATCGGCTCTTGGCTTGTTGCTTGGCGACTTTCTGTGTCATTTTGCTGTTGGGCATCATATCAATCTGTGTCTACAGTAAGTATGTAAAACAGACAGTCCATGCACGAACTTAGACACAAGGCAGACCCTTATAGAATAATATTTCTTCTGTTACCATCATGTGATATCAGATTGTTTTACATACCATAAGTTTCTGCTTTTAGTTTTCTAAATCTGTCAAGAACAAAGTGAATTACTCGACACAATAATTCATGGTCAAATGTATGAAGATAGTATAACACAGGTTTTTTTTATATAATATATATTTTCAGTACTGTGTAACCAATTATTGCACATTTTGCCTTAATAATAGCCATGTAATTCACCATGTTGGGAAACATCAGGCCAAATAATAAATCTACACCTGCTGTTGGGTTTCTTGGTAACAGTGAAAAGTTTAGAACACGAAGTCATTGGCTGAAAAAAAAAAAAAAAAATCTACAACATATTTACCATTAAGTTTTGTTTAATATATTTTTACTTAAAACTACATTAAGCTTTTTTGAGTGAATTTTGTATGAACCAATGGAGGAAGCTGTGAAATATTGAAAGATGGCTTAACACATTGTGAGTGTTGGTCTTTTTTTGGGTTTTTTGTTGTTCAAAGAAATAGAAAAAATGCCATCTTAGCTTATAGCTCCCAAAAGGCTGGCAGACCTGAAGTACAACAGACAGGAAGCAGCTTTGATCTGTGATGAAATAACAAAAGCAAAATGAACGATATCAAAACTTCTTACTCTCCCTTTGGAAGCTAATTTTCATTTTTTCAGTTGTTAGTCAAGAAACCAGCAAAACGACTCTTCTGGAAATGAATCGCAACCTGACAAACCTCAACAACAATTTAAGGGAGGACAACACCAACCTGACACGAGCCAATGCTGTCTTAGAGAGCAAGGTCACAAATCTCACTGCAGAAACGATGAAAATCCAGGAGCTGGAGATGGAGAAGAGAAACCTTACAAATCAAATAAAGGACATGGAGGCAAAGGGGAATGAGCTCAACATCAGTCGAGCTCAGTGGAGCATTGATGCCTACTGTCCCAGAAAAGATGGTGGTATGTTGGGATCCCATTAGTTACAAACATACTGAATCTTGATATAACGAGACAGTAAAGTTGATTATTAGTTGATCTCTGTTATTTCAGCACGACATTGTAACTCTTGTCAGCCGGGCTGGATTCTGTTCCAGTCCAGTTGCTATGTGTTTTTGGACTACCAGACTTCTACCGATCGGAAAACCTGGGAAGAAGCTCGCGAACTCTGCAAAATAAGGAGTTCTGATTTGGTGGTTGTAGATAATGCAGAAGAAAAGGTAATGACAGCATATTGAAAATGAAAATCTATTTTCTGAAGATCTGAACACATGATGAGTCTGTTGGTCACAGTGAGTTTATTAAAGTAAGTAAATATCTCGGATCCCTTTTCCTCTGTTGTCCTCAGAAAAATGTCAGTGATAAGAGCTGGAAAAGTTCAGGAAACGAAGGGTACTGGATTGGACTGAAAGTTGAAGATGGAAAATGGAAGTGGGTCAATGGAAGTGATCTGGCTGACAGGTAAGAGACACATTTCTAAACACTTTGAATGATAAAATCTTGACTGTGGATCCAACTGATGTTTTTGATTCCTCAGCTTCTGGATAGAAAAGGCGACTGATGGTCACTGTGCAATTTCTCGCCAAACTCAAGGATGGAAATCAGTGAACTGTAACAACAGGAACAATTGGATCTGTGAACAGAAGTCTTTGTCTGTTTGAGTCAAACTTCAGAAGGTAACTTGATAGTCTGCAAAGATTAATCTTATGTAAGATATTGCCAACTGGCTTAATAATGTCAAAATATGAAGATTTCTAGTAATATCACATTTAATATTTTTGTAAAAACCAAAACATAGAAATAAAGTTAAAGTGTGCTACTAATAACAGCTGTTTGTTTTAAGGTACTTTGTGTACATATTTGGAAAAAATAAAAACAAACACAGATATAATGTGTTAATTTAGATATTAGAAAGTATGTGTTTCCTGTGTAATTTTTAACACTGTTGCAGCTGATTGGCCAACAGAGGGCGCTGCATTACTTCTCAACAAAATGCTTCCAAAGCTGTTTTCTTCAACATTTGTATTCTGATGTAAATAAGTCTTCACAGGTTGAGGCAGCAGATAATGTTAGATATCTGTTTAGAGGAAAATGCATGTTTTTATCCTGTTATGTTGAATAAAAATGTTAAACTGAACAACAATATTTCTGTTTTCTTGTTTTTTCTAATCTCTCAAAACCTTCTCATTAAAAATGTCAGTAAGTTTTGATGAAGTCAGGATGAACTGCATTCTTCAGGATGATATAACAAGTTCAATCAGTATGAGGCAGGAACAGATCTGGTCTCAGTATGTTCACCACGTTTGGACCTCATTAATCAATCACACCGTCGACATCAGATCCAACAAATCTCCAGATTACAACAGGAAATTCAATTTATCAGCCAAGCACATATTGTGTGTTTTACAAAGAGGGATTTCATGTTTGAATATCTTTTTCAGTGCTGTTACCTAAAATGCTGATCAAGTCAAAACCTGTTTTGAGTTCATTTTTCTTCCTGGTCATCAAAAAGGATCAGTGGTCACTGTACACCGGGGGTCCTGGATTTGAGGGTGATGGAAGCTCTTCTCTGTCGAGGTCACGTGTTCTCCCATGTTCACGTAACCCGGGTAACTTTCAGTCGCCCAATTTACAGACGTTCCCTAAACGTCTCACCAAACCAGCTGGTGGTCTGAACGTAGCAGAGCCCTTAGCCCCCCCTCCCACTCTCTGAACCACGCACTCACCTACCGGAGACCCCGCAGCTAAGACAGGTGCAGGAGGCAGACAAGATTTGGAGCAAAGTCAGATATTTTGAGATTCCCAAGAGATATCGAGTGAATTTAACAGTATTGTAAGTGAGTTACATGCTGAGCTGCAGCGGAGCTGTCGAGGGAGAAGTTCTCACCGGGACGAACTCCGTCGGGCGTTTCTTCAATGAAGTGGATTATCCAGGTGAGTTGCTACCTGAGGTTATCTTGTTAACTAAGTTTGTGTCAGAGAATTGGGAGTAATTTACTTTGAGGAACATAGCGAAGCAAAACCAGCCAGGATAACAACATTTTGTATGATGTGAATGAAGCACATAACTGTGTGTGTGTGTGTTGAATTTTTGTTAAAGTTACTGTATATGTTGTAAAAGTATGTTGATTGCCAAGTGTATTGTTTGAAATTGAGGCAAAATGAGATAATTTAGTCACAAGTGTTTAAAGTTGTGAAAGTTTTGTGTAAATCTAATGTGATGGAAAAAGAGGAAACTCTGACTATATGATGATGTTCTGCACACTTGTGTACAGGCTGTTGTTTTTTTTTTTAGGGATTCATCAAGTGACTACGAGCTGCTTCATCTGCTATCCTGTCTGGATCTTCACTGAGAAATATAAAGGATCCAGTTTTATTGGCACTTTGTTTTCTGAGATCTCAGAGTTGTTTTGGATTCAAACAAACAACCAGAAATCCGTTGGAAGAGGCTAATGGTGAACTGTTGAACGTTAAGGAACTTCCAAAGATATAAATGAGACCTACTTTGACTGACAACTGTAAAGGACTAAAACAGACTATTAAGATCTAACAACTGAATTATTTTGGGTTTAACAGAGTTCAGAGGTTTATACCTGATTTGAGTGATTATTTGTCATAATATGCAATTCAATGGTTGTTTATCCAATTTTTATTACACAGTTATTTGAGTTAAGTGGAATTCATTTTGTTGTTAAGAGCTGAAGTTGAGTTAATGTGAGATTTAAAGGTATTGTTCAAGTGAAATGGTTTAAATAATTCTGTAAATATATTCCCTCATCATTGAATCATTGGTTGTGTGTGTGCTTTGTGGGCTGGAGGTCTCATTGCTCTTGTATAGAGTTGCTACCACCAATGTCCTTACCCAACCGAGTAATTGAAATGAAGTGAACTGTAACCAAGGTAACCTGAAAAAAGCTTGGCCTGAACTGTTAAAGAACCTCAGATACTGATGTTACATAGATAGTAGTGCCAGGGTTAGCATCATAGATTACCCTTTAGTAAAAGATTATGTGCTGCAACAGCAAGGGTTACATTCACATGTGTCTGCAGGTGAGTCAGTTTGTCTGCGTGTTGATGCTGTTCTTTTCCTGCCTGTTATGCAGTGCATGCTGGGATAAACTCTGATGATCAAAGTCACTTGCATTTGATAAAAGACGGTGGTGGAATGTAACCAAGTACATTTACTCAAATACTTAAGTACAAATTTGAGATACTTGTACTTTTACTTTAGTATTTCCTGTTGTGAAGCTTCATACTTCTATTCGACCACATCTCAGAGGTTTGACAGCTTTAGTTACTAGTTACTTTTAAGATTACAACTTTTCATACCCTTCTTGTCCAGTGAAAACCATGTCTCTCCAAATTTTGGTGAATCGAATTGGAACTTTTCAGAAAAAGTGAAGGATTATATGTTCCTACTTCTAAATAAACTATTTAAAAAAAAAAAAAAAAAACACATCGTAACAAAGCTGAAAACAGAGATGTTTTTCTCAGATTGTTGTTTTTAGAGATGAATGGTTCTCATAGGACAGCAGTACTACAAACACATGATGACACACTAACAGGGAGTCTTTTCTAAACTGTTACTGTTTGATATGTTAAGTCAATTTTACTGTTCATACTCATGTTTTTACTGAAGCAATGTTTTGAACGTCGAACTTTTACTTGTCGTGAATTAGATACACGTTGTGTTGGTACTTTTACTTAAGTAAAGGACCTGAATACTTCTTCCAGCACTGATGAACTGCAGCAGCCTGAGAAGATGCTGCAGACACACTGTGTGAGTTCAAACTATTTATAGTGAAGACTTCTTATCACAACTGAGCATTAGTTTCTCACCAAACACCAACTGTCGCAACTTCAAAATGGAACTCAAAACCACATGCTTCTCTATCAAGAATAAAACTGGTACTTTAATCTTGCTACACAACTCAGACTTACTTTAAAAAGTCCAGACGTTCCTCTATCTGCAAGGAGAGTAAACATTTCACGAGCTTTTCACCGACACTCTTTTGTGTAGCAGAATCATATTTCTGTAATGCATGATGCCTTTTTAAAGCACAACAACACAGTGTAACTTTGGCAGCAATTAGATTTGAAGAGTTAAAAAAAAAAATCCTTTTCATCTTTACATTTATTACCATGATTTTTCCAGGCTGCCGAGCACATTGGGAGTGATTCTATAAATACGGACTAATTTGCTGCAGATATTTAAACATTTGTGTTTAATCGGTGCCGTTGGAGATCAGCGTGTGGATGTGTTCTGTGTCTGAATTTTAAATGGCAGTCCATCCAGGCTGGTCAGCTTACCTGAATTCAGACATTTATTCAATCATCATTGGTCAGAAAAACAACATGTAACACAATCATATTACTGATCGAGTTCTGATTAGATGAAACAAAAAAACTTGTATTTTAGATGGAAAAGAACAAAGTAGAAAATTTCCCCTCACAACAACTGACCATAAATTTCAAAACAGAGGCTCAAATGTCACAACTTCAAAACACACCCAAAAACCCACAAACTTCCCTGTAAAGTTTAACATCACTGCACCAGCGTTTCCATTTCAGCCTTCATATGCAGCTCGATCGCTGGTGAACTTGATGCTTTTTCCAGGATGAACAGAAAAACACAGACGCTGACGGTCAATTTTAGAAATCCAAATGTTTCTTTCTCTGCAGGTAGGATGCTTTCTGACAGATTCAAACTTCACAAGCGTCTCATCTTTTGTGAAACAGAATCTTATTTTATTTATTTTCATAATGATGAACATAACGACACTTTGGTCAAATTAATTTGAGATATCACGATTGACTTTATGTTCTAATTTGTATCATGATTTTCTCAGTCTGCTGATTCTGGAAATAATGTTTAATTTACTGCAGATCTTTGAGAACTTATGTTTTATTTGTTTCAGAGGAACTTGAAGAAGGTGACTATGAAAATGCAGCAGTTTGTGCTGTGGACAAAATAACAGCCACTGCAGGTTATTAACACAATTTACTGCACAAATATTACAACAGCAGATTGAACTGTTTGAAAGTTTCATGTTGATTTGTTTAAGCTAAATGTTTTTACATTTTTTCTTTCACACAAGAAGTCTCCCTCTTTCACTCATTCTTTTCCAACAATAACAGTGAGTTGGTTGATACTGTTTGTTATTGTGGCCCTTCGAATATATTGTAAGTGTAACTCAAAAGTAAACAAATATTTTTATTTTTATTGTGAAATAATTCTGACCAAAAATGCATTTTATCTGACTTTCAGTATAAGTCAAAGTTGTTTGATTTTTGTTAATTTGTTGTCCAATATCAGCTCACTGCCAACTATCTTCCTGTACGTTTGACTTTAAGTTACCTCGGTCATTTCTGAAAACAACGCTGAGCTGACGGCAGAAAAGATGAACCTGGAGAAACAAAACCAGGAGCTGGAGCTGGAGAAGAGAAACCTTACAAATCAAATAAACGACATGGAGGCAAAGGGGAATGAGCTCAACATCAGTCGAGCTCAGTGGAGCATTGATGCCTACTGTCCCAGAAAAGATGGTGGTATGTTGGGATCCCATTAGTTATAAAAATATTCAATCCTGATATAACGAGACAGTAAAGTTGATTATTAGTTGATCTCTGTTATTTCAGCACGACATTGTAACTCTTATCAGCCGGGCTGGAATCTGTTCCAGTCTAGTTGCTACGTGTTTTTTGACTACCAGTCTTCTACCGATCGGAAAACCTGGGAAGAAGCTCGAGAAAACTGCAAAATAAGGAGTTCTGATTTGGTGGTTGTAGATAATGCAGAAGAAAAGGTAATGACAGCTTATATTAAATGAAAATGTATTTTCTGAAGATCTGAACACACGCTGAGTCTGTTGGTCACAGTGAGTTTATTAAAGTAAGTAAATACCTCTGATCCCTTTTCATCTGTTGTCCTCAGACACATGTCCATGTTAACAGCTATGACCGTCCAGGAAACGAAGGGTACTGGATTGGACTGAAAGCTGATGGTGGAAAATGGAAGTGGGTCGATGGAAGTGATCTGGCTGACAGGTAAGAGACGCATTTCTAAACACTTTGAATGATAAAATCTTGACTGTGGATCCAACTGATGTTTTTTTTTCACAGCTCCTGGATAGAAAACCCGACTGATGGTCACTGTGCAATTTCTCACCAAACTCAAGGATGGAAATCAGTGAACTGTAACGACAGGAACAATTGGATCTGTGAACAGAAGTATTTGTCTGTTTGAGTCAAAGTTCAGAAGGTAACATGATAGTCTGCAATGATTAATCTCATGTAAGATAATGCCAACTGGCTTAATAATGTGAAAATATGAAGATTTACAGTAATATCACATTTAATATTTTTGTAAAAACCAAAACTTAGAAATAAAATTAAAGTATGCTACTTTTAACAGCTGTTTGTTTTGGTACTTTTTGTTTATATTCGGAAAAAAAGAAAAACACAGATCTAATGTATAAATAGTTATTAGAAAATATTTGTTTCCTGTCTGTAATTTTTAACACTGTTGCAGCTGATTGGCCAACAGAGGGCGCTGCATTACTTCTCAACAAAAATCTTCCAAAGCTGTTTTCTTCAACATTTGTATTCTGATGTAAATAAGTCTTCACACGTTGAGGCAGCAGATAATGTTAGATATCTGTTTAGAAGAAAATTTGTGTTTTTAGCCTGTTATGTTGAATAAAAATGTTAAACTGAACAACAATATTTCTGTTTTCATGTTTTTTTTCTAGTCTCTCAAAAACTTCTCATTTAAAATGTCAGTAAGTTTTGATAAAGTCAGGATGAACTGCATTCTTCAGGATGATATAACAAGTTCAATCAGTATGAGGCAGGAACAGATCTGGTCTCAGTATGTTCACCACGTTTGGACCTCATTAATCAATCACACCGTCGACATCAGCTCCAACAAATCTCCAGATTACAACAGGAAGTTCAATTTATCAGCCAAGTACATATTGTGTGTTTTACAAAGAGGGATTTCATGTTTGAATATCTTTTTCAGTGCTGTTACCTAAAATGCTGATCAAGTCAAAATCTGTTTTGCACTAATTTTTCTTCCTGGTCATCAAAAAGGATCAGTGGTCACTGCACACCGGGGGTCCTGGATTTGAGGGTGATGGAAGCTCTTCTCTGTCGAGGTCACGTGTTCTCCCATGTTCACGTAACCCGGGTAACTTTCAGTCGCCCAATTTACAGACGTTCCCTAAACGTCTCACCAAACCAGCTGGTGGTCTGAACGTAGCAGAGCCCTTAGCCCCCCCTCCCACTCTCTGAACCACGCACTCACCTACCGGAGACCCCGCAGCTAAGACAGGTGCAGGAGGCAGACAAGATTTGGAGCAAAGTCAGATATTTTGAGATTCCCAAGAGATATCGAGTGAATTTAACAGTATTGTAAGTGAGTTACATGCTGAGCTGCAGCGGAGCTGTCGAGGGAGAAGTTCTCACCGGGACGAACTCCGTCGGGCGTTTCTTCAATGAAGTGGATTATCCAGGTGAGTTGCTACCTGAGGTTATCTTGTTAACTAAGTTTGTGTCAGAGAATTGGGAGTAATTTACTTTGAGGAACATAGCGAAGCAAAACCAGCCATGATAACAACATTTTGGATGATGTGAATGAAGCACATAACTGTGTGTGTGTGTGTGTGTGTGTGTGTGTGTACGTGTGTGTTGAATTTTTGTTAAAGTTACTGTATATGTTGTAAAAGTATGTTGATTGCCAAGTGTATTGTTTGAAATTGAGGCAAAATGAGATAATTTAGTCACTAGTGTTTAAAGTTGTGAAAGTTTTGTGTAAATCTAATGTGATGGAAAAAGAGGAAACTCTGACTATATGATGATGTTCTGCACACTTGTGTACAGGCTGTTTTTTTTGTTTAGGGATTCATCAAGTGACGACGAGCTGCTTCATCTGCTATCCTGTCTGGATCTTCACCGAGAAATATAAAGGATCCAATTTTATTGGCACTTTGTTTTCTGAGATCTCAGAGTTGTTTTGGATTCAAACAAACAACCGGAAATCCGTTGGAAGAGACTAATGGTGAACTGTTGAACGTTAAGGAACTTCCAAAGATATAAATGAGACCTACTTTGACTGACAACTGTAAAGGTCTAAAACAGACTATTAAGATCTAACAACTGAATTGCTTTGGGTTTAACAGAGTTCAGAGGTTTATACCAGATTTGAGTGATTATTTGTCATAATATGCAATTCAATGGTTGTTTATCCAATTTTTGTTACACAGTTATTTGAGTTCAGTGGAATTCATTTTGTTGTTAAGAGCTGAAGTTGAGTTAATGTGAGATTTAAAGGTATTGTTCAAGTGAAATGGTTTAAATAATTCTGTAAATATATTCCCTCATCATTGAATCATTGGTTGTGTGTGTGCTTTGTGGGCTGGAGGTCTCATTGCTCTTGTATAGAGTTGCTACCACCAATGTCCTTACCCAACCGAGTAATTGAAATGAAGTGAACTGTAACCAAGGTAACCTGAAAAAAGCTTGGCCTGAACTGTTAAAGAACCTCAGATACTGATGTTACATAGATAGTAGTGCCAGGGTTAGCATCATAGATTACCCTTTAGTAAAAGATTACGTGCTGCAACAGCAAGGGTTACATTCACATGTGTCTGCAGGTGAGTCAGTTTGTCTGCGTGTTGATGCTGTTCTTTTCCTGCCTGTTATGCAGTGCATGCTGGGATAAACTCTGATGATCAAAGTCACTTGCATTTGATAAAAGACGGTGGTGGAATGTAACCAAGTACATTTACTCAAATACTTAAGTACAAATTTGAGATACATGTACTTTTACTTTAGTATTTCCTGTTGTGAAGCTTCATTGTTCTATTCGACCACATATCAGAGGTTTGACAGCTTTAGTTACTTTTAAGATTACAATTTTTCATACCCTTCTTGTCCAGTGAAAACCATGTCTCTCCAAATTTTGGTGAATCGAATTGGAACTTTTCAGAAAAAGTGAAGGATTATATGTTCCTACTTCTAAATAAACTATTTAAAAAAAAAACACATCGTCACAAAGCTGAAAACAGGGATGTTTTTCTCAGATTGTTGTTTTTAGAGATGAGTGGTTCTCACAGGACAGCAGTACTACAAACACATGATGACACACTAACAGGGAGTCTTTTCTAAACTGTTACTGTTTGATATGTTAAGTAAATTTAACTGTTAATACTCATGTTTTTACTGAAGCAATGTTTTGAACGTCGGACTTTTATTTGTCGTGAAGTAGATACACGTTGTGTTGGTACTTTTACTTAAGTAAAGGACCTGAATACTTCTTCCAGCACTGATGAACTGCAGCAGCCTGAGAAGATGCTGCAGACACACTGTGTGAGTTCAAACTATTTATAAATAAGACTTCTCATCACAACTGAACATTAGTTTCTCACCAAACACCAACTGTCGCAACTTCAAAACGAAACTAAAAACCACATCCTTCTCTATCAAGATTGAAACTGGTATTTTAAACTTTGTACATGATTCAGACTTACTTTAAAAAGTCCAGATGTTCCTCCATCTGCAAGGAGAGTAAACATTTCACGAGCTTTTCACCTACACTCTTTTGTGTAGCAGAATCATATTTCTGTAATGCATGATGCCTTTTTAAAGCACAACAACACAGTGTAACTTTGGCATTAAATACATTTGAAGAGTTAAAAAAAAAAATCCTTTTCATCTTTACATTTATTTCCATGATTTTTCCAGGCTGCCGAGCACATTGGGAGTGATTCTATAAATACGGACTAATTTGCTGCAGATATTTAAACATTTGTGTTTGATCGGTGCCGTTGGAGATCAGCGTGTGGATGTGTTCTGTGTCTGAATTTTAAATGGCAGTCCATCCAGGCTGGTCAGCTGACCTGAATTCAGACATTTATTCAATCATCATTGGTCAGAAAAACAACATGTAACACAATCATATTACTGATCGAGTTCTGATTAGATGAAACAAAAAACTGTATATTTTAGAAGTAAAATTCAACAGAGAAAACTTCCCCTCACAACAACTGACCACAAATTTTTGAATAGATACTCAACTTCAAAACACACCCAAAAACCCACAAACTTCCCTGTAAAGTTGAACATCACTGCACCAGCGTTTCCATTTCAGCCTTCATATGCAGCTCGATCGCTGGTGAACTTGATGCTTTTTCCAGGATGAACAGAAAAACACAGACGCTGACGGTCAATTTTAGAAATCCAAATGTTTCTTTCTCTGCGGGTAGGATGCTTTCTGACAGATTCAAACTTCACAAGCGTCTCATCTTTTGTGAAGCAGAATCTTATTTTATTCATTTTCATAATGATGAGCATAACGACACTTTGGTCAAATTAATTTGAGATGTGACGATTGACTTTATGTTCTAATTTGTATCATGATTTTCTCAGTCTGCTGATTCTGGAAATAATGTTTAATTTACTGCAGATCATTGAGAACTTATGTTTGATTTGTTTCAGAGGAACTTGAAGAAGGTGACTATGAAAATGCAGCAGTTTGTACTGTGGGCAAAATAACAGCCACTGCAGGTTATTAACACAATTTACTGCGCAAATATTATAACAGCAGATTGAACTGTTTTAAAGTTTCATGTTGATTTGTTTCAGCTAAATGTTTTTATTTATTTTTTTATCAGACAAGAAGTCTCCCTCTTTCACTCATTCTTTTCCAACAATAACAGTGAGTTGGTTGATACTGTTTGTTATTGTGGCCCTCCGAATATATTGTAAGTATAACTCAAAAGTAAACAAATATTTCTATGTCGTTATTGTGAAATAGTTCTGAACAAAGATGCATTTTATCTGACTTTCAGTTTAAGTCAAACTTGTTTGATTTTTGTTAATTTGTTGTCCAATATCAGCTCACTGCCAACTATCTTCCTGTACGTTTGACTTTAAGTTACCTCGGTCATTTCTGAAAACAACGCTGAGCTGACGGCAGAAAAGATGAACCTGGAGAAACAAAACCAGGAGCTGGAGACACAAAACCAGGAGCTGGAGACACAATACCAGGAGCTGGAGATGGAGAAGAGAAACCTTACAAATCAAATAAAGGACATGGAGGCAAAGGGGAATGAGCTCAACATCAGTCGAGCTCAGTGGAGCATTGATGCCTACTGTCCCAGAAAAGATGGTGGTATGTTGGGATCCCATTAGTTATAAAAATATTGAATCTTGATATAACGAGACAGTAAAGTTGTTTATTAGTTGATCTCTGTTATTTCAGCACGACATTGTAACTCTTGTCAGCCGGGCTGGAAACTGTTCCAGTCCAGTTGCTATGTGGTTTTTGACTACAAGAATTCTACCGATTGGAAAACCTGGGAAGAAGCTCGAGAACTCTGCAAAATAAGGAGTTCTGATTTGGTGGTTGTAGATAATGCAGAAGAAAAGGTAATGACTGCTTATATTAAATGAAAATGTATTTTCTGAAGATCTGAACACACGCTGAGTCTGTTGGTCACAGTGAGTTTATTAAATTAAGTAAATATCTCTGATCCCTTTTCCTCTGTTGTCCTCAGAAATATGTCAGTGATAACAGCTGGAAAAGTTCAGGAAACAAAGGGTACTGGATTGGACTGAAAGCTGAAGATGGAAAATGGAAGTGGGTCAATGGAAGTGATCTGGCTGACAGGTAAAAGACACATTTCGAAACACTGAATGATAAAATCTTTACTCTTGATCCGACTGATGTTTTTTTTTTTCTCAGCTCCTGGATAGAAAACCCGACTGATGGTCACTGTGAAATTTCTGTAAAAAATGAAGGATTGAAATCAGTGAACTGTACCAACAGGAACAAATGGATCTGTGAACAGAAGGCTTTGTCTGTTTGAGTCAAACTTCAGAAGGTAACTTGATAGTTTGAAAAGATTAATGACCTATAAAATGATGCCAACTGGCTTAATAATGTCAAAATATAAAGATTTACAGTAATATCACATTTCATATTTTTGTAAGAACCAAAACTTAGAAGTAAAAGTAATGTGTGCTACCATTAACAGCTGTTTGTTTAAGGTACTTTGTGTATATATTTGGAAAAAACAAAAACAAACACAGATCTAATCTGTCTTAGAAAATATTTGTTTCCTGCATGTAATTTTTAACACTGTTGCAGCTGATTGGCCAACAGAGGGCGCTGCATTGCTTCTCAACAAAATGCTTCCAAAGCTGTTTTCTTCAACATTTGTATTCTGATGTAAATAAGTCTTCACACGTTGAGGCAGCAGATAATGTTAGATATCTATTTAGAAGAAAATGTGTGTTTTTAGCCTGTTGTGTTGAATAAAAATGTTAAACTGAACAACAATATTTCTGTTTTCTTGTTTTTTTTCTAATCTCTCAAAACATTCTCATTAAAAATGTCAGTAAGTTTTGATAAAGTCAGGATGAACTGCATTCTTCAGGATGATATAACAAGTTCAATCAGTATGAGGCAGGAACAGATCTGGTCTCAGAATGTTCACCTCGTTTGGACCTCATTAATCAATCACACCGTCGACATCAGCTCCAACAAATCTCCAGATTACAACAGGAAGTTCAATTTATCAGCCAAGTACATATTGTGTGTTTTACAAAGAGGGATTTCATGTTTGAATATCTTTTTCAGTGCTGTTACCTAAAATGCTGATCAAGTCAAAACCTGTTTTGCACTAATTTTTCTTCCTGGTCATCAAAAAGGATCAGTGGTCACTGTACACCGGGGGTCCTGAATTTGAGGGTGATGGAAGCTCTTCTCTGTCGAGGTCACGTGTTCTCCCATGTTCACGTAACCCAGGTCATGTTCAGTTACGCAATTTACAGACGTTCCCTAAACGTCTCACCAAACCAGCTGGTGGTCTGAACGTAGCAGAGCCCTTAGCCCCCCCTCCCACTCTCTGAACCACGCACTCACCTACCGGAGACCCCGCAGCTAAGACAGGTGCAGGAGGCAGACAAGATTTGGAGCAAAGTCAGATATTTTGAGATTCCCAAGAGATATCGAGTGAATTTAACAGTATTGTAAGTGAGTTACATGCTGAGCTGCAGCGGAGCTGTCGAGGGAGAAGTTCTCACCGGGACGAACTCCGTCGGGCGTTTCTTCAATGAAGTGGATTATCCAGGTGAGTTGCTACCTGAGGTTATCTTGTTAACTAAGTTTGTGTCAGAGAATTGGGAGTAATTTACTTTGAGGAACATAGCGAAGCAA
Source organism: Embiotoca jacksoni (assembly GCF_022577435.1). Classification (NCBI taxonomy): domain Eukaryota; kingdom Metazoa; phylum Chordata; class Actinopteri; family Embiotocidae; genus Embiotoca; species Embiotoca jacksoni. The sequence continues at coordinate 114,940 of NW_027185241.1, read as the reverse complement.
AACCAGCCAGGATAACAACATTTTGGATGATGTGAATGAAGCACATAACTGTGTGTGTGTGTGTGTGTGTGTGTGTGTGTGTGTGTGTGTGTGTGTTGAATTTTTGTTAAAGTTACTGTATATGTTGTAAAAGTATGTTGATTGCCAAGTGTATTGTTTGAAATTGAGGCAAAATGAGATAATTTTGTCACAAGTGTTTAAAGTCGTGAAAGTTTTGTGTAAATCTAATGTGATGGAAAAAGAGGAAACTCTGACTATATGATGATGTTCTGCACACTTGTGTACAGGCTGTTTTTTTTTTTTAGGGATTCATCAAGTGACTACGAGCTGCTTCATCTGCTATCCTGTCTGGATCTTCACCGAGAAATATAAAGGATCCAATTTTATTGGCACTTTGTTTTCTGAGATCTCAGAGTTGTTTTGGATTCAAACAAACAACCAGAAATCCGTTGGAAGAGACTAATGGTGAACTGTTGAACGTTAAGGAACTTCCAAAGATATAAATGACCTACTTTGACTGACAACTGTAAAGGACTAAAACAGACTATTAAGATCTAACAACTGAATTATTTTGGGTTTAACAGAGTTCAGAGGTTTATACCTGATTTGAGTGATTATTTGTCATAATATGCAATTCAATGGTTGTTTATCCAATTTTTCTTACAGTTATTTGAGTTAAAGTTGCTCTGTAAGTTAGACCTTTAAACAGTTTCTCATCCGTCTTCAGCTCAGGTTTTTTTAGGCGAGGCTAAAAGGTCGCTTCAGTACGTCACCGATCTACCGCACAGACGGTTTATATAACCTTCTGCATGGCTCCTCCTCTCACGGTGAAACGCTATAAAAGCCTGGAGCTCATTTGCATAAGAGGTCATCCCACTCTGCTGTAGTCAGATTGTTATTGTCCATCAGCTGGCTGCTACAGGACTTCTCCCTCCACCCGCAAGTGAATCTTTCCTGGAAGCAAGAACCTCCAAAGCAGCGCCGCATCACTATTTAAATTCCCTCCTGATGAAGAAAGGAAAAAGAGGCGGATTGATTTCGTGAAGAGCCTCGCTAAAGGAGACGTTAGGATCGACACCAACAGCCGCCTCTGCAGGGACCGTTTCACAGAGGACAGTTTCAACTTGGACCGGAGACGGATGCAGTTCACGGACACACGGCTTCTCCTGCAGCTCGGAGCCGAACCGAGCTTCACCCTCCCGGCCGTTCGTCCTCCGGTCGCACCGGCACCGTCCGCCGCCGCCAGCAGTCCACCACTCAGCGGAAGTTCTGTGTGCTTGTTATAATTATACCAGATAACTTTTCCACAGTGACTCTGCTACATTTAGTCCTCGGTGCAAACCGCTAACGTGATTTTACTCGGTGTAGAATAACTTTATTTTCATGAAATGGGAGCTAATGTGCTAATTAGCTTCTATTGAGTTCGTAGCAGAGTTCAGAGGAAAATGCTCCGAAAACAGCAGATTTTTTTTTATGCTTGTCAATATAGCTCCGATAAGGAACTATAATATATGTAACTCTGTATTTTACATGTGGGGGTGATGGTAAACATGGACCAGAGGAGATCTAGTCCTCCTGATTAATGAGGGTTGTTGATTTTGTACTCCGGTGTAACGTTACAATCAGCGACCCTCTCGGTTACATGTACCGGTACCGATCGGGGTAAACGAGCCCAACTACATGTGGAGGAGGAGGAGGAGGACGAGGAGGAGGAGGAGGGACATCAGTGAAAGAGAAAGACTTACTTCTCAACCTGAGCAGGTTCAAAGTTTGAATTAACGTGATGTAATGAATTAACATGTGATGTCATGAATTAACATGTGATGTAATGCAGCGTTGTTCATGTTACAGTCGTTACAGAACTAAATCAACTCCTCCATTCTTATTATCTCCACTATTGTAATGCAGGTGCGTTAGAAGTAGTTGGAGACTCACTGTCTTCTGTCTCTGGTGTCCAGTTTGACTCCTGTGTTACAGCTCAGGGGGACAAGCTTCATTTATATGCATCTGTATGTTTCACTCATTGGACAAATAAATTCTGATTCTATTGTGTTTTCCCAAAGCAGGCTGCTCCATCCAGCAGAGAGACAGAGTACCAGTGGGACATCATGCATAAAGTCTCCGAGAGGTTGGATGTCAGACGGACCGCTTAGTGGGGAAAAGAACTGCAGCCACAGGACTGTCCTACAGGACACTGAACACCTCCCAGTGAGTGGGCGGAGCTTCAGCTCCTTCAGGACACGCCCCCCCAGTCTCAGAGCAGAGAAGACTGATGATTTTCTCACGATTTCAAAGCCTACTTTAATATACTTGTCGGTGTTTTTTTCATTCAAATTTGGATGGGTAGTTAACAACCCATACTTCTGTGGTGTGATGAACTTAAAACTCATTTTCATTTCTACTTTACAGCATCTTTAAGTAAAGGACCTGAATACTTCTTCCAGCACTGATGAACTGCAGCAGCCTGAGAAAATACTGCAGACACACTGTGTGAGTTCAAACCATTTATAAATAAGACTTCTCATCACAACTGAGCATTAGTTTCTCAGCAAACACCAACTGTCACACCTTCAAAACAGAACTAAAAACCACATGCTTCTCTATCAAGATTAAAACTGGTATTTTAAACTTGCTACACAACTCAGACTTACTTTTAAAAGTCCAGACGTTCCTCTATCTGCAAGGAGAGTAAACATTTCTCACGCTTTTCACCTACACTCTTTTGTGTAGCAGAATCATATTTCTGTAATGCATGATGCCTTTTTAAAGCACAACAACACAGTGTAACTTTGGCAGTAAATACATTTGAAGAGTTTAAAAAAAAAAATCCTTTTCATCTTTACATTTATTACCATGATTTTTCCAGGCTGCCGAGCACATTGGGAATGATTCTATAAATACGGACTAATTTGCTGCAGATATTTAAACATTTGTGTTTGATCGGTGCCGTTGGAGATCAGCGTGTGGATGTGTTCTGTGTCTGAATTTTAAATGGCAGTCCATCCAGGCTGGTCAGCTGACCTGAATTCAGACATTTATTCAATCATCATTGGTCAGAAAAACAACATGTAACACAATCATATTACTGATCGAGTTCTGATTAGATGAAACAAAGAAACTGTGTATTTTTAGATGGAAAAGGACAAATTAGAAAACTTCCCCTCACAACAACTGACCACAAGTTTTGAAATAGAGGCTCAACTTGCGTACTTTTTGTCCATATTTGGAAAAAAAACAAACACAGATCTAACGTATGAATAGATATTAGAAAATATTTGTTTCCTGTATAATGTTTTAAACTCTTGCTGCTGATTGGCCAACAAAAAACTACTTCTCAACAAAATGCTTCCAAAGCTGTTTTCTTCAACATTTGTATTCTGATGTAAATAAGTCTTCACAGGTTGAGGCAGCAGATAATGTTAGATATCTATTTAGAAGAAAATGTGTGTTTTTATCCCGTTATGTTGTTTAAAAATGTTAAACTGAACAACAATATTTCTGTTTTCTTTGTTTTTTTTTCGAATCTCAAAACAGTCTCATTAAAAATATCAGGAAGTTTTGATGAAGTCAGGATGAACTGCATTCTTCAGGATGATATAACAAGTTCAATCAGTATGAGGCAGGAACAGATCTGGTCCCAGTATGTTCACCACGTTTGGACCTCATTAATCAATCACACCGTCAACATCAGCTCCAACAAATCTCCAGATTTCAACAGGAAGTTCAATTTATCAGCTCAGCACATACAGTATTGTGTGTTTTACAAAGAGGGATTTCATGCTTGTATATCTTTTTCAGTGCTGTTGCCTAAAATGCTGATCAAGTCAAAACCTGTTTTGCACTAATTGTTCTTCCTGGTCAGCAAAAAGGATCAGTGGTCACTGTACACCGGGGGTCCTGGTTTTGAGGGTGATGGAAGCTCTTCTCTGTCGAGGTGGGCGGCCATCTGCCTCCACGTGTTGGGGTGAGGTGAGTGTATCTCTTAACAATGCTATACTCAGTATTACAGGAACATTTATACGTGCATCGACGGCCACAAAAGAAGAGTTCAGACCGGAGCAATCTGCAGTAAAGGTGTGAGACCATGTGAGTAATGATGCAGAGAAAACAAAAAAAAAAACACAACAGCAGATGGGTAAATTCAATTGGTTATTGGTGTTTTACACAAAACCAAGAAAACATCCAAAGTCCTTGTTACATCTTAGTAATCTTGTTATACCATGTTATATACTCATTGTAATAATATATTTTATATCAAGCTGATTATGGAACAGGAACACAGTGTTGGGTTGAAGTTGACATCCGGACTGTCGTGCATACAAATGACTTTCTCAAGAAAAGCAGAAGTTGATATATTTCAATGCCGTGAGAGACAGATTCACCTCAACAGAGGAAACAACCACTTCTCTTCTTGTGAGTCTCTGTGGCTCAATTACAGTGGTACTTCTTTGACTACAAGTCAGATAGACTCAACAGAAAGGTTGTCGCGATGGCGGAGGACGTTAACTACGCTTCAGTTGTATTCAAAAATAAGAACCGATCCCGACCGGAAGGTAAGTCAACTTTTAAAAGTACAGAGCGACTAGAAAAGATATTCTCAGACTTTGGCTTCAGAACAGAGTCTTTGTTTATGTGACCCTCCTCGTATTAAATATTAATTTATTGTACTGGTGTCGGATCAGGTTACATATTTAGCTAACTTAACCAAGCAGTTTGTCATTGTTCTTTTTTTTTTTTTTTTTTTTTTATCTCATTGTTGATTATAGTGAACTGTTAATATTTAACCACTGTACACTATTTAAACTTTTAACCTTTCAGCTAAAAACGAAGAGGAAACTGTGTACGATGAAGTGAAGGAGAAAAAGAACTCAACCGAACAAAGTCCAGACACAAATGGTAAGTTGTAAAAGAACACAAAAACAAAACACAGGTGAGTCTGAGAACATTTGGTGCTGATATCGGCTTTGTGATATCAAACAAACAAACAAACACACAAACCAACACGTGTAAAACTTCTGACTGACCGCCATGTTGTGGAATAATTGTTGTTTGTAATAAATTGGTTTATTTAAATCAGCAGAAATCATTTAAGAAAAGTCAAAAATATATGATTGTATAGTAGTTGATTTGGTAAACATTCAGTCAGGCAAGCTCCAAAATATGTGTTTGGACGGGTCACAATCTGTAAACTTTAGTGAACCCTTATCGACCGGAAACCCAAAATGCGATTGAAACATGATTTAAGAGTTTTACAAATGTTCTTATAAATATATATTTTTAAGATTATCACCTTTAATTGAATGACAACTGATGACTATATTTTCAACATCTATCAATTCTTATCATATCTGAAGGACAGATTACTTAGCAAAAAATAAACAAACAATGAGATGCTTAAATACATTACAGCGTTATATTTGTCGATATTACTGGGTTGGCCTAATAGGAATGGAGGCTATGTCCACTTCTGCCTACAACCTGGTTCATCTGTAGCACAATGTCTGAAAGAATTTATCTCTAAAACATTTGAGAAATTGTAAATCTTTCCTTTAAGTGTCCCACGTGAACATTAATAATACATAATGGTCATGAAGCGTTTCCTTTCTCATGTGTTTCATTGCAAAACATTGTTTTGTGTACAAATGCAATCTCATGTTGAATTTAAGTTAATTTGAGGTTTTCACAGTCTGATTTAAAAGTTTTTATACTTCCTGTTTCTAACTTACTAAGTTTAAAATACCTTCTTTGGCGATGGCAAGGTAAAGAGGAAATGTTGGACTGAAAAAGACTGTAACTTTGGTTACCCACGTTATTTCATGAACTCCGACTTCTAAAGCCACGTATTTATATGTTTGTCTATCCGATTCCTGCCAGACAAGAAAGCAGACGGACGACGTCGCCACTATCGGCTCTTGGCTTGTTGCTTGGTGACTTTCTGTGTCATTTTGCTGTTGGGCATCATAGCAATCTGTGTCTACAGTAAGTATGTAAAACAGACAGTCCATGCACGAACTTAGACACAAGGCAGACCCTTATAGAATAATATTTCTTCTGTTACCGTCATGTGATATCAGATTGTTTTACATACCATAAGTTTCTGCTTTTAGTTTTCTAAATCTGTCAAGAACAAAGTGAATTACTGGACACAATAATTCATGGTCAAATGTATGAAGATAGTATAACACAGGTTTTTTTTCATACAATATATATTTTCAGTACTGTGTAACCAATTATTGCACATTTTGCCTTAATAATAGCCATGTAATTCACCATGTTGGGAAACATCAGGCCAAATAATAAATCTACACCTGCTGTTGGGTTTCTTGGTAACAGGGAAAAGTTTAGAACACGAAATCATTGGCTAAAAAAAAAAAAAGTCCACAAAATATTTACCATTGAATGTTGTTTCAGTCATTTTTACTTAAAACTACATTGTTAAACTGTTTTGAGCGAATTTTGTGTAAACCAATGGGGGAAGCTGGGAAATATTGAAAGATGGCTTAACACATTGTGAGTGTTGGTCTTTTTGCGGCTTTTTTGTTGTTCTCTGAAATAGAAAAAACACAATCTTAGCTTATAGCTCCCAAAAGGCTGGCAAACCTGAAGTACAACAGACAGGAAGCAGCTTTGATCTGTGATGAAATAACAAAAGCAAAATGAACAATACAAAAACTGCTTACTTTCCCATAAGAAGCTACTTTTCATTTTACGGTTGCTACATTAAGTCAGGAAAACAACGAAAATACTCTTCTGGAAATGAATCGCAACCTGACAAACCTCAACAACAATTTAAGGGAGGACTACATCAATCTGAAAGTCCAGTTTGACAACCTGACACGAGCCTTTGCTGTCTTAGAGAGCAATGTCATAAATCTCACGGCAGAAAAGATGAACCTCACGATGCAAAACCAGGAGCTGGAGATGGAGAAGAGAAACCTTACAAATCAAATAAACGACATGACGACAAAGGGGAATGAGCTCAACATCAGTCGAGCTCAGTGGAGCATTGATGCCTACTGTCCCAGAAAAGATGGCGGTATGTTGGGATCCCATTAGTTACAAATATGTTGCATCTTGATATAACGAGACAGTAAAGTTGATTATTAGTTGATCTCTGTTATTTCAGGAAGACAGTGTAAATCTTGTCAGCCGGGCTGGATTCTGTTCCAGTCCAGTTGCTATGTGGTTTTGGACTACAAGACTTCTACCGATCGGAAAACCTGGGAAGAAGCTCGAGAAAACTGCAAAATAATGAGTTCTGATTTGGTGGTTGTAGATAATGCAGAAGAAAAGGTAATGACAGCATATTGAAAATGAAAATGTATTTTCTGAAGATCTGAACACACGCTGAGTCTGTTGGTCACAGTGAGTTTATTAAAGTAAGTAAATATCTCTGATCCATTTTCCTCTGTTGTCCTCAGAAAAATGTCAGTGATAACAGCTATCACCGTCCAGGAAACGAAGGGTACTGGATTGGACTGAAAGCTGATGGTAGAAAATGGAAGTGGGTCGATGGAAGTGATCTGGCTGACAGGTAAGAGACGCATTTCTAAACACTTTGAATGATAAAATCTTGACTCTGGATACAACTGATGTTTTTGTTTCCTCAGCTCCTGGATAGAAACCCCGACTGATGGTCACTGTGCAATTTCTCACCAAACTCAAGGATGGAAATCAGTGAAATGTAACAACAGGAACAATTGGATCTGTGAACAGAAAGCTTTGTCTGTTTGAGTCAAACTTCAGAAGATAACTTGATAGTCTGCAAAGATTAATCTTATGTAAGATAATGCCAACTGGTTTAATAATTTCAAAATATAAAGATTTCTTGAAATATCACATTTAATATTTTTGTAAAAACCAAAACATAGAAGTAAAATTAAAGTGTGCTACTTTTAACAGCTGTTTGTTTAAGGTATTTTGTGTACGTATTTGAAAAAAATAAAAACAAAAACAGATATTATGTATTAATTTAGATATTAGAAAATATTTGTTTCTTGTGTAATTTTTAACACTGTTGCCGGTGATTGGCCAACAGAGGGCGCTGCATTACTTCTCAACAAAATGCTACCAAAGCTGTTTTCTTCAACATTTGTATTCTGATGTAAATAAGTCTTCACACGTTGAGGCAGCAGATAATGTTAGATATCTATTTAGGAGAGCATGCATGTTTTTATCCTGTTATGTTGAATAAAAATGTTAAACTGAACAACAATATTTCTGTTTTCTTGTTTTTTTTCTAATCTCTCTCAAAACTTCTCATTAAAAATGTCATTAAGTTTTGATAAAGTCAGGATGAACTGCATTCTTCAGGATGATATAACAAGTTCAATCAGTATGAGGCAGGAACAGATCTGGTCTCAGTATGTTCACCACGTTTGGACCTCATTAATCAATCACACCGTCGACATCAGCTCCAACAAATCTCCAGATTACAACAGGAAGTTCAATTTATCAGCCAAGTACATATTGTGTGTTTTACAAAGAGGGATTTCATGTTTGAATATCTTTTTCAGTGCTGTTACCTAAAATGCTGATCAAGTCAAAACCTGTTTTGCACTAATTTTTCTTCCTGGTCATCAAAAAGGATCAGTGGTCACTGTACACCGGGGGTCCTGGATTTGAGGGTGATGGAAGCTCTTCTCTGTCGAGGTCACGTGTTCTCCCATGTTCACGTAACCCGGGTAACATTCAGTTTCCCAATTTACAGACGTTCCCTAAACGTCTCACCAAACCAGCTGGTGGTCTGAACGTAGCAGAGCCCTTAGCCCCCCCTCCCACTCTCTGAACCACGCACTCACCTACCGGAGACCCCGCAGCTAAGACAGGTGCAGGAGGCAGACAAGATTTGGAGCAAAGTCAGATATTTTGAGATTCCCAAGAGATATCGAGTGAATTTAACAGTATTGTAAGTGAGTTACATGCTGAGCTGCAGCGGAGCTGTCGAGGGAGAAGTTCTCACCGGGACGAACTCCGTCGGGCGTTTCTTCAATGAAGTGGATTATCCAGGTGAGTTGCTACCTGAGGTTATCTTGTTAACTAAGTTTGTGTCAGAGAATTGGGAGTAATTTACTTTGAGGAACATAGCGAAGCAAAACCAGCCAGGATAACAACATTTTGGATGATGTGAATGAAGCACATAACTGTGTGTGTGTGTGTGTGTGTGTGTGTGTGTGTGTGTGTGTGTGTGTTGAATTTTTGTTAAAGTTACTGCATATGTTGTAAAAGTATGTTGATTGCCAAGTGTATTGCTTGAAATTGAGGCAAAATGAGATAATTTAGTCACAAGTGTTTAAAGTTGTGAAAGTTTTGTGTAAATCTAATGTGATGGAAAAAGAGGAAACTCGGACTATATGATGATGTTCTGCACACTTGTGTGCAGGCTGTTTTTTTTTTTTTTAGGGATTCATCAAGTGACTACGAGCTGCTTCATCTGCTATCCTGTCTGGATCTTCACCGAGAAATATAAAGGATCCAATTTTATTGGCACTTTGTTTTCTGAGATCTCAGAGTTGTTTTGGATTCAAACAAACAACCAGAAATCCGTTGGAAGAGACTAATGGTGAACTGTTGAACGTTAAGGAACTTCCAAAGATATAAATGAGACCTACTTTGACTGACAACTGTAAAGGACTAAAACAGACTATTAAGATCTAACAACTGAATTATTTTGGGTTTAACAGAGTTCAGAGGTTTATACCTGATTTGAGTGATTATTTGTCATAATATGCAATTCAATGGTTGTTTATCCAATTTTTGTTACACAGTTATTTGAGTTCAGTGGAATTCATTTTGTTGTTAAGAGCTGAAGTTGAGTTAATGTGAGATTTAAAGGTATTGTTCAAGTGAAATGGTTTAAATAATTCTGTAAATATATTCCCTCATCATTGAATCATTGGTTGTGTGTGTGCTTTGTGGGCTGGAGGTCTCATTGCTCTTGTATAGAGTTGCTACCACCAATCTCCTTACCCAACCGAGTAATTGAAATGAAGTGAACCGTAACCAAGGTAACCTGAAAAAAGCTTGGCCTGAACTGTTAAAGAACCTCAGATACTGATGTTACATAGATAGTAGTGCCAGGGTTAGCATCATAGATTACCCTTTAGTAAAAGATTACGTGCTGCAACAGCAAGGGTTACATTCACATGTGTCTGCAGGTGAGTCAGTTTGCGTGTTGATGCTGTTCTTTTCCTGCCTGTTATGCAGTGCATGCTGGGATAAACTCTGATGATCAAAGTCACTTGCATTTGATAAAAGATGGTGGTGGAATGTAACCAAGTACATTTACTCAAATACTTAAGTACAAATTTGAGATACTTGTACTTTTACTTTAGTATTTCCTGTTGTGAAGCTTCATACTTCTATTCGACCACATCTCAGAGGTTTGACAGCTTTAGTTACAAGTTACTTTTAAGATTACAATTTTTCATATCCTTCTTGTCCAGTGAAAACCATGTCTCTCCAAATTTTGGTGAATCGAATTGGAACTTTTCAGAAAAAGTGAAGGATTATATGTTCCTACTTCTAAATAAAGTATTTAAAAAAAAAAACACATCGTCACAAAGCTGAAAACAGGGATGTTTTTCTCAGATTGTTGTTTTTAGAGATGAGTGGTTCTCACAGGACAGCAGTACTACAAACACATGATGACTATATAGAATATAACGCATAACTGTACGTTAAATTGCTGAACAGTCAAGTGGTACAAATTAGTTTAACTTTAAATAACAGCAGCATTAAAAATGCACATTGATAGAACAGTAATATTAATCCAAACCCATCATAAAACACTAACAGGGAATCTTTTCTAAACTGTTGCTGTTTGATATGTTAAGTAAATTTAACTGTTAATACTCATGTTTTTACTAAAGCAATGTTTTGAATGTAGGATTTTTACCTGTCGTGAAGTAGATACACGTTGTGTTGCTACTTTTACATAAGTAAAGGACCTGAATACTTCTTCCAGCACTGATGAACTGCAGCAGCCTGAGAAGATGCTGCAGACACACTGTGTGAGTTCAAACTATTAATAAATAAGACTTCTCATCACAACTGAGCGTTAGTTTCTCAGCAAACACCAACTGTCACACCTTCAAAACAGAACTAAAAACCACACGCTTCTATATCAAGATTAAAACTGGTATTTTAAACTTTGTACATGACTCAGACTTACTTTAAAAAGTCCAGATGTTCCTCTTTCTGCAAGGAGAGTAAACATTTCACGAGCTTTTCACGGACACTCTTTTGTGTAGCAGAATCATATTTCTGTAATGCATGATGCCTTTTTAAAGCACAACAACACAGTGTAACTTTGGCATTAAATACATTTGAAGAGTTAAAAAAAAAAATCCTTTTCATCTTTACATTTATTACCATGATTTTTCCAGGCTGCCGAGCACATTGGGAGTGATTCTATAAATACGGACTAATTTGCTGCAGATATTTAAACATTTGTGTTTAATCGGTGCCGTTGGAGATCAGCGTGTGGATGTGTTCTGTGTCTGAATTTTAAATGGCAGTCCATCCAGGCTGGTCAGCTTACCTGAATTCAGACATTTATTCAATCATCATTGGTCAGAAAAACAACATGTAACACAATCATATTACTGATCGAGTTCTGCTTTGATGAAACAAAAAACTGTGTATTTTAGAAGTAAAATTCAACTGAGAAAACTTCCCCTCACAACAACTGACCACAAGTTTTTAAAAAAAGGCTCAACTTCAAAACACACCCAAAAACCCACAAACTTCCTTGTAAAGTTTAACATCACTGCACCAGCGTTTCCATTTCAGCCTTCATATGCAGCTCAATCGCTGGTGAACTTGATGCTTTTTCCAGGATGAACAGAAAAACACAGACGCTGACGGTCAATTTTAGAAATCCAAATGTTTCTTTATCTGCAGGTAGGATGCTTTCTGACAGATTCAAACTTCACAAGCGTCTCATCTTTTGTGAAGCAGAATCTTATTTTATTCATTTTCATAATGATGATCATCACAACACTTTGGTCAAATTAATTTCAGATGTCACGATTGACTTTATGTTTTAATTTGTATCATGATTTTCTCAGTCTGCTGATTCTGGAAATAATGTTTAATTTACTGCAGATCTTTGAGAACTTATGTTTGATTTGTTTCAGAGGAACTTGAGGAAGGTGACTTTGAAAATGCAGCAGTTTGTACTGTGGACAAAATAACAGCCACTGCAGGTTATTAACACAATTTACTGCACAAATATTATAACAGCAGATTGAACTTTTTTAAAGTTTCATGTTGATTTTTTTTCAGCTAAATGTTTTTGTTTATTTCTTTGTCAGACAAGAAGTCTTCCTCTTTCACTTATTCTTTTCCAACAATAGCAGTGAGTTGGTTGATACTGTTTGTTATTGTAGCCCTTCAAATATATTGTAAGTATAACTCATACGTAAACAAATATTTCTATGTCGTTATTGTGAAATAGTTCTGAACAAAGATGCATTTTATCTGACTTTCAGTTTAAGTCAAAGTTGTTTGATTTTTGTTAATTTGTTATCCAATATCAGCTCACTGCCAACTATCTTCCTGTACGTTTGACTTTAAGTTACCTCGGTCATTTCTGAAAACAACGCCAAGCTGACAGCAGAAAAGATGAACCTGGAGAAACAAAACCAGGAGCTGGAGACACAAAACCAGGAGCTGGAGATGGAGAATAGAAACCTTACAAATCAAATAAAGGACATGGAGGCAAAGGGGAATGAGCTCAACATCAGTCGAGCTCAGTGGAGCATTGATGCCTACTGTCCCAGAAAAGATGGTGGTATGTTGGGATCCCATTAGTTATAAAAATATTGAATCTTGATATAACGAGACAGTAAAGTTGATTATTAGTTGATCTCTGTTATTTCAGCACGACATTGTAACTCTTGTCAGCCGGGCTGGATTCTGTTCCAGTCCAGTTGTTATGTGGTTTTAAACTATCAGTCTTCTACCGATCGGAAAACCTGGGAAGAAGCTCGAGAAAACTGCACAATAAGGAATTCTGATTTGGTGGTTGTAGATAATGCAGAAGAAAAGGTAATGACAGCTTATATTAAATGAAAATGTATTTTCTGAAGATCTGAAAACACGCCGAGTCTGTTGGTCACAGTGAGTTTATTAAAGTAAGTAAATATCTCTGATCCTTTTCCTCTGTTGTCCTCAGACATATGTCCGTGATAACAGCTATAACCGTCCAGGAAACGAAGGGTACTGGATTGGACTGAAAGCTGATGGTGGAAAATGGAAGTGGGTCGATGGAAGTGATCTGGCTGACAGGTAAGAGACGCATTTCTAAACACTTTGAATGATAAAATCTTGACTCTGGATCTAACTGATGTTTTGTTTTCCTCAGCTCCTGGATAGAAAACCCGACTGATGGTCACTGTGCAATTTCTGTAACTAACGATGGATGGAAATCAGTGAATTGCACCAACAGGAACAATTGGATCTGTGAACAGAAGTCTTTGTCTGTTTGAGTCAAATTCAGAAGGTAACTTGATAGTCTGCAAAGATTAATCTTATGTAAGATAATGCCAACTGGCTTAATAATGTCAAAATATGAAGATTTCTTGAAATATCACGTTTAATATTTTTGTAAAAACAAAAACTTAGAAGTAAAATTAAAGCGTGCTACTTTTAATAGCTGTTTGTTTAAGGTACTTTGTGTACATATTTGGAAAAAACAAAAACAAACACATATACAGTGGGTACGGAAAGTATTCAGACCCCTTTAAATTTTTCACTCTTTGTTTCATTGCAGCCATTTGCTAAAATCAAAAAAGTTCATTTTATTTCTCATTAATGTACACTCAGCACCCCATCTTGACAGAAAAAAACAGAAATGTAGAAATTTGTGCAAATTTATTAAAAAAGAAGAACTGAAATATCACATGGTCATAAGTATTCAGACCCTTTGCTGTGACACTCATATTTAACTCACATGCTGTCCATTTCTTCTGATCCTCCTTGAGATGGTTCTACTCCTTCATTGGAGTCCAGCTGTGTTTAATTAAACTGATTGGACTTGATTAGGAAAGGCACACACCTGTCTATATAAGACCTTACAGCTCACAGTGCATGTCAGAGCAAATGAGAATCATGAGGTCGAAGGAACTGTCCAAGGAGCTCAGAGACAGAATTGTGGCAAGGCACAGATCTGGCCAAGGTTACAAAATAATTTCTGCAGCACTCAAGGTTCCTAAGAGCACAGTGGCCTCCATAATCCTTAAATGGAAGAAGTTTGGTACGACCAGAACTCTTCCTAGACCTGGCCGTCCAGCTAAACTGAGCAATCGTGGGAGAAGAGCCTTGGTGAGAGAGGTAAAGAAGAACCCAAAGATCACTGTGGCTGAGCTCCAGAGATGCAGTAGGGAGATGGGAGAAAGTTCCACAAAGTCAACTATCAGTGCAGCCCTCCACCAGTCGGGGCTTTATGGCAGAGTGGCCCGACGGAAGCCTCTCCTCAGTGCAAGACATATGAAAGCCCGCATAGAGTTTGCCAAAAAACACATGAAGGACTCCCAGACTATGAGAAATAACATTCTCTGGTCTGATGAGACCAAGATTGAACTTTTTGGCGTTAATTCTAAGTGGTATGTGTGGAGAAAACCAGGCACTGCTCATCACCTGCCCAATACAATCCCAACAGTGAAACATGGTGGTGGCAGCATCATGCTATGGGGGTGTTTTTCAGCTACAGGGATTGCAATTGAAGGAAAGATGAATGCGGCCAAGTACAGCGATATCCTGGAAGAAAACCTCTTCCAGAGTGCTCTGGACCTCAGACTGGGCCGAAGGTTCACCTTCCAACAAGACAATGACCCTAAGCACACAGCTAAAATAACAAAGGAGTGGCTTCGGAACAACTCTGTGACCATTCTTGACTGGCCCAGCCAGAGCCCTGACCTAAACCCAATTGAGCATCTCTGGAGAGACCTGAAAATGGCTGTCCACCAACGTTCACCATCCAAACTGACGGAACTGGAGAGGATCTGCAAGGAAGAATGGCAGAGGATCCCCAAATCCAGGTGTGAAAAGCTTGTTGCATCATTCCCAAGAAGACTCATGGCTGTACTAGCTCAAAAGGGTGCTTCTACTCAATACTGAGCAAAGGGTCTGAATACTTATGACCATGTGATATTTCAGTTTTTCTTTTTTAATAAATTTGCACAAATTTCTACATTTCTGTTTTTTTCTGTCAAGATGGGGTGCTGAGTGTACATTAATGAGAAATAAAATGAACTTTTTTGAGTTTAGCAAATGGCTGCAATGAAACAAAGAGTGAAAAATTTAAAGGGGTCTGAATACTTTCCGTACCCACTGTAATCTGTATTAGAAAATATTTGTTTCCTGTCTGTAATTTTTGACACTGTTGTTTTGTAATTGGCCAACAGAGGGCGCTGCATTACTTCTCAACAAAATGCTCCCAAAGCTGTTTTCTTCAACATTTGTGTTCTGATGTAAATAAGTCTTCACACGTTGAGGCAGCAGATAATGTTAGATATCTATTTAGAAGCAAATGCATGTTTTTATCCTGTTATGTTGAATAAAAATGTTATACTGAACAACTATATTTCTGTTTTCTTGTTTTTTTTCTATTCTCTCAAAACATTCTCATTAAAAATGTCAGTAAGTTTTGATAAAGTCAGGAGGAACTGCATTCTTCAGGATGATATAACAAGTTCAATCAGTATGAGGCAGGAACAGATCTGGTCTCAGTATGTTCACCTCGTTTGGACCTCATTAATCAATCACACCGTCGACATCAGGTCCAACAAATCTCCAGATTACAACAGGAAGTTCAATTTATCAGCCAAGCACATATTGTGTGTTTTACAAAGAGGGATTTCATGTTTGAATATCTTTTTCAGTGCTGTTACCTAAAATGCTGATCAAGTCAAAACCTGTTTTGCACTAATTTTTCTTCCTGGTCATCAAAAAGGATCAGTGGTCACTGTACACCGGGGGTCCTGGATTTGAGGGTGATGGAAGCTCTTCACCGTCGAGGTCACGTGTTCTCCCATGTTCACGTAACCCAGGTAACGTACAGTTTCCCAATTTACAGACGTTCCCTAAACGTCTCACCAAACCAGCTGGTGGTCTGAACGTAGCAGAGCCCTTAGCCCCCCCCTCCCACTCTCTGAACCACGCACTCACCTACCGGAGACCCCGCAGCTAAGACAGGTGCAGGAGGCAGACAAGATTTGGAGCAAAGTCAGATATTTTGAGATTCCCAAGAGATATCGAGTGAATTTAACAGTATTGTAAGTGAGTTACATGCTGAGCTGCAGCGGAGCTGTCGAGGGAGAAGTTCTCACCGGGACGAACTCCGTCGGGCGTTTCTTCAATGAAGTGGATTATCCAGGTGAGTTGCTACCTGAGGTTATCTTGTTAACTAAGTTTGTGTCAGAGAATTGGGAGTAATTTACTTTGAGGAACATAGCGAAGCAAAACCAGCCAGGATAACAACATTTTGGATGATGTGAATGAAGCACATAACTGTGTGTGTCTGTGTGTGTGTGTTTGTGTGTGTGTGTGTTGAATTTTTGTCAAAGTTTCTGTATATGTTGTAAAAGTATGTTGACTGCCAAGTGTATTGTTTGAAATTGAGGCAAAATGAGATAATTTAGTCACAAGTGTTTAAAGTTGTGAAAGTTTTGTGTAAATCTAATGTGATGGAAAAAGAGGAAACTCTGACTATATGATGATGTTCTGCACACTTGTGTACAGGCTGTTTTTTTTTTTTTAGGGATTCATCAAGTGACTACGAGCTGCTTCATCTGCTATCCTGTCTGGATCTTCACCGAGAAATATAAAGGATCCAATTTTATTGGCACTTTGTTTTCTGAGATCTCAGAGTTGTTTTGGATTCAAACAAACAACCGGAAATCCGTTGGAAGAGACTAATGGTGAACTGTTGAACGTTAAGGAACTTCCAAAGATATAAATGAGACCTACTTTGACTGACAACTGTAAAGGACTAAAACAGACTATTAAGATCTAACAACTGAATTATTTTGGGTTTAACAGAGTTCAGAGGTTTATACCTGATTTTAGTTACATTATTTGACATAATATGCAATTCAATGGTTGTTTATCCAATTTTGTTACGCAGTTATTTGAGTCAAAGTTGCTGTAAGTTCGACCTTTAAACAGTTTCTCATCCGTCTTCAGCTCAGGTTTTTTTAGGCGGGGCTAAAAGGTCGCTTCAGTACGTCACCGATCTACCACACAGACGGTTTATATAACCTTCTGCATGGCTCCTCCTCTCACGGTGAAACGCTATAAAAGCCTGGAGCTCATTTGCATAAGAGGTCATCCCACTCTGCCGTAGTCAGATTGTTATTGTCCATCAGCTGGCTGCTACAGGACGTCTCCCTCCACCCGCAAGTGAATCTTTCCTGGAAGCAAGAACCTCCAAAGCAGCGCCGCATCGCTATTTAAATTCACTACTGGTGAAGAAAGGAAAAAGAGGCGGATTGATTTCGTGAAGAGCCTCGCTAAAGGAGACGTTAGGATCGACACCAACAGCCGCCTCTGCAGGGACCATTTCACAGAGGACAGTTTCAACTTGGACCGGAGACGGATGCAGTTCACGGACACACGGCTTCTCCTGCAGCTCGGAGCCGAACCGAGCTTCACCCTCCCGGCCGTTCGTCCTCCGGTCGCACCGGCATCGTCCGCCGCCGCCAGCAGTCCACCACTCAGCGGAAGTTCTGTGTGCTTGTTGTAATTATACCAGATAACTTTTCCACAGTGACTCTGCTACATTTAGTCCTCGGTGCAAACCGCTAACGTGATTTTACTCGGTGTAGAATAACTTTATTTTCATGAAATGGGAGCTAATGTGCTAATTAGCTTCTATTGAGTTTGTAGCAGAGTTCAGAGGAAAATGCTCCGAAAACAGCTGATTTTTTTTAGGCGTGTCAATATAGCTCCGATAAGGAACTATAATATATGTAACTCTGTATTTTACATGTCGGGGTGATGGTAAACATGGACCAGAGGAGATCTAGTCCTCCCCATTAATGAGGGTTGTTGATTTTGTACTCCGGTGTAACGTTACAATCAGCGACCCTCTCGGTTACATGTACCGGTACCGGTTGGGATAAACGAGCCCAACTACATGTGGAGGAGGAGGAGGAGGAGGAGGAGGAAGAGGTGGAGGGACATCAGTGAAAGAGAAAGACTTACTTCTCAACCTCAGCAGGTTCAAAGTTTGAATTAACGTGATGTAATGAATTAACACGTGATGTCATGAATTAACATGTGATGTCATGAATTAACATGTGATGTAATGCAGCGTTGTTCATGTTACAGTCGTTACAGAACTAAATCAACTCCTCCATTCTTATTATCTCCACTATTGTAATGCAGGTGCGTTAGAAGTAGTTGGAGACTCACTGTCTTCTGTCTCTGGTGTCCAGTTTGACTCCTGTGTTACAGCTCAGGGGGACAAGCTTCATTTATATGCATCTGTATGTTTCACTCATTGGACAAATAAATTCTGATTCTATTGTGTTTTCCCAAAGCAGGCTGCTCCATCCAGCAGAGAGACAGAGGACCAGTGGGACATCATGCATAAAGTCTCCGAGAGGTTGGATGTCAGACGGACCGCTTAGTGGGGGAAAAGAACTGCAGCCACAGGACTGTCCTACAGGACACTGAACACCTCCCAGTGAGTGGGCGGAGCTTCAGCTCCTTCAGGACACGCCCCCCCAGTCTCAGAGCAGAGAAGACTGATGATTTTCTCACGAGTTCAAATCCTACTTTAATATACTTGTCGGTGTTTTTTTCATTCAAATTTGGATGGGTAGTTAACAACCCATACTTCTGTGGTGTGATGAACTTAAAACTCATTTTCATTTCTACTTTACAGCATCTTTAAGTAAAGGACCTGAATACTTCTTCCAGCACTGATGAACTGCAGCAGCCTGAGAAAATACTGCAGACACACTGTGTGAGTTCAAACCATTTATAAATAAGACTTCTCATCACAACTGGGCATTAGTTTCTCACCAAACACCAACTGTCGCAACTTCAAAACAGAACTAAAAACCACATGCTTCTCTATCAAGATTAAAACTGGTATTTTAAACTTGGTACACAACTCAGACTTACTTTAAAAAGTCCAGACGTTCCTCTATCTGCAAGGAGAGTAAACATTTCTCACGCTTTTCACCTACACTCTTTTGTGTAGCAGAATCATATTTCTGTAATGCATGATGCCTTTTTAAAGCACAACAACACAGTGTAACTTTGGCAGCAATTACATTTGAAGAGTTAAAAAAAAAATCCTTTTCATCTTTACATTTATTACCATGATTTTTCCAGGCTGCCGAGCACATTGGGAATGATTCTATAAATACGGACTAATTTGCTGCAGATATTTAAACATTTGTGTTTGATCGGTGCCGTTGGAGATCAGCGTGTGGATGTGTTCTGTGTCTGAATTTTAAATGGCAGTCCATCCAGGCTGGTCAGCTTACCTGAATTCAGACATTTATTCAATCTTCATTGGTCAGAAAAACAACATGTAACACAATCATATTACTGATCGAGTTCTGATTAGATGAAATAAAAAACTGTATATTTTAGAAGTAAAATTCAACAGAGAAAACCGTTCAAAACATTCATCAGGTGACTACGAGCTGCTTCATCTGCTATCCTGTCTGGATCGTCACCGAGAAATATAAAGGATCCAATTTTATTGGCACTTTGTTTTCTGAGATCTCAGAGTTGTTTTGGATTCAAACAAACAACCGGAAATCCGTTGGAAGAGACTAATGGTGAACTGTTGAACGTTAAGGAACTTCCAAAGATATAAATGAGACCTACTTTGACTGACAACTGTAAAGGACTAAAACAGACTATTAAGATCTAACAACTGAATTATTTTGGGTTTAACAGAGTTCAGAGGTTTATACCTGATTTGAGTGATTATTTGTCATAATATGCAATTCAATGGTTGTTTATCCAATTTTTCTTACAGTTATTTGAGTTAAAGTTGCTATAAGTTCGACCTTTAAACAGTTGCTCATCCGTCTTCAGCTCAGGTTTTTTTAGGCGAGGCTAAAAGGTCGCTTCAGTACGTCACCGATCTACCACACAGACGGTTTATATAACCTTCTGCATGGCTCCTCCTCTCACGGTGAAACGCTATAAAAGCCTGGAGCTCATTTGCATAAGAGGTCATCCCACTCTGCCGTAGTCAGATTGTTATTGTCCATCAGCTGGCTGCTACAGGACGTCTCCCTCCACCCGCAAGTGAATCTTTCCTGGAAGCAAGAACCTCCAAAGCAGCGCCGCATCGCTATTTAAATTCCCTACTGATGAAGAAAGGAAAAAGAGGCGGATTGATTTCGTGAAGAGCCTCGCTAAAGGAGACGTTAGGATCGACACCAACAGCCGCCTCTGCAGGGACCGTTTCACAGAGGACAGTTTCAACTTGGACCGGAGACGGATGCAGTTCACGGACACACGGCTTCTCCTGCAGCTCGGAGCCGAACCGAGCTTCACCCTCCCGGCCGTTCGTCCTCCGGTCGCACCGGCACCGTCCGCCGCCGCCAGCAGTCCACCACTCAGCGGAAGTTCTGTGTGCTTGTTGTAATTATACCAGATAACTTTTCCACAGTGACTCTGCTACATTTAGTCCTCGGTGCAAACCGCTAACGTGATTTTACTCGATGTAGAATAACTTTATTTTCATGAAATGGGAGCTAATGTGCTAATTAGCTTCTATTGAGTTCGTAGCAGAGTTCAGAAGAAAATGCTCCGAAAACAGCAGATTTTTTTTAGGCGTGTCAATATAGCTCCGATAAGGAACTATAATATATGTAACTCTGTATTTTACATGTCGGGGTGATGGTAAACATGGACCAGAGGAGATCTAGTCCTCCCCATTAATGAGGGTTGTTGATTTTGGACTCCGGTGTAACGTTACAATCAGCGACCCTCTCGGTTACATGTACCGGTACCGGTCGGGGTAAATGAGCCCAACTACATGTGGAGGAGGCTGCAGAGAGGAGGAGGAAGAGGAGGAGGACGAGGAGGTGGAGGGACATCAGTGAAAGAGAAAGACTTGCATCTCAACCTGAGCAGGTTCAAAGTTTGAATTGACGTGATGTAATGAATTAACATGTGATGTAATGAATTAACATGTGATGTAATGAATTAACATGTGATGTAATGCAGCGTTGTTCATGTTACAGTCGTTACAGAACTAAATCTACTCCATTCTTATTATCTCCACTATTGTAATGCAGGTGCGTTAGAAGTAGTTGGAGACTCACTGTCTTCTGTCTCTGGTGTCCAGTTTGACTCCTGTGTTACAGCTCAGGGGGACAAGCTTCATTTATATGCATCTGTATGTTTCACTCATTGGACAAATAAATTCTGATTCTATTGTGTTTTCCCAAAGCAGGCTGCTCCATCCAGCAGAGAGACAGAGTACCAGTGGGACATCATGCATAAAGTCTCCGAGAGGTTGGATGTCAGACTGACCGCTTAGTGGGGAAAAGAACTGCAGCCACAGGACTGTCCTACAGGACACTGAACACCTCCCAGTGAGTGGGCGGAGCTTCAGCTCCTTCAGGACACGCCCCCCCAGTCTCAGAGCAGAGAAGACTGATGATTTTCTCACGATTTCAAAGCCTACTTTAATATACTTGTCGGTGTTTTTTTCATTCAAATTTGGATGGGTAGTTAACAACCCATACTTCTGTGGTGTGATGAACTTAAAACTCATTTTCATTTCTACTTTACAGCATCTTTAAGTAAAGGACCTGAATGCTTCTTCCAGCACTGATGAACTGCAGCAGCCTGAGAAAATGCTGCAGACACACTGTGTGAGTTCAAACCATTTATAAATAAGACTTCTCATCACAACTGGGCATTAGTTTCTCAGCAAACACCAACTGTCGCAACTTCAAAACAGAACTAAAAACCACATGCTTCTCTATCAAGATTAAAACTGGTATTTTAAACTTGCTACACAACTCAGACTTACTTTAAAAAGTCCAGACGTTCCTCTATCTGCAAGGAGAGTAAACATTTCTCACGCTTTTCACCTACACTCTTTTGTGTAGCAGAATCATATTTCTGTAATGCATGATGCCTTTTTAAAGCACAACAACACAGTGTAACTTTGGCATTAAATACATTTGAAGAGTAAAAAAAAAAAAATCCTTTTCATCTTTACATTTATTTCCATGATTTTTCCAGGCTGCCGAGCACATTGGGAGTGATTCTATAAATACGGACTAATTTGCTGCAGATATTTAAACATTTGTGTTTGATCGGTGCCGTTGGAGATCAGCGTGTGGATGTGTTCTGTATCTGAATTTTAAATGGCAGTCCATCCAGGCTGGTCAGCTTACCTGAATTCAGACATTTATTCAATCATCATTGGTCAGAAAAACAACATGTAACACAATCATATTACTGATTGATTTCTGCTTCGATGAAATAAAAAACTGTATATTTTAGAAATAAAATTCAACAGAGAAAACTTCCCCTCGCAACAACTGACCACAAGTTTTAAAATAGAGACTCAACTTCAAAAACCCACAAACTTCCCTGTAAAGTTTAACATCACTGCACCAGCATTTCCATTTCAGCCTTCATATGCAGCTCGATCGGTGGTGAACTTGATGCTTTTTCCAGGATGAACAGAAAAACACAGACGCTGACGGTCAATTTTAGAAATCCAAATGTTTCTTTATCTGCAGGTAGGATGCTTTCTGACAGATTCAAACTTCACAAGCGTCTCATCTTTTGTGAAGCAGAATCTTGTTTTATTCATTTTCATAATGATGAGCATAACGACACTTTGGTCAAATTAATTTGAGATGTCACGATTGACTTTATGTTCTAATTTGTATCATGATTTTCTCAGTCTGCTGATTCTGGAAATAATGTTTAATTTACTGCAGATCTTTGAGAACTTATGTTTGATTTGTTTCAGAGGAACTTGAAGAAGGTGACTATGAAAATTCACCAGTTTATACTGTGGACAAAATAACAGCCACTGCAGGTTATTAACACAATTTACTGCTGAACTATTATAACAGCAGATTGAACTGTTTTAAAGTTTCATGTTGATTCGTTTCAGCTAAAAAAAAAATTACTTTTTCTTTCAGACAAGAAGTCTCCCTCTTTCACTCATTCTTTTCCAACAATAACAGTGAGTTGGTTGATACTGTTTGTTATTGTGGCCCTTCGAATATATTGTAAGTATAACTCAAAAGTAAACAAATATTTCGATGTCGTTATTGTGAAATAATTCTGAACAAAAATGCATTTTATCTGACTTTCAATTTATGTCAAAGTTGTTTGATTTTTGTTAATTTGTTGTCCAATATCAGCTCACTGCCAACTATCTTCCTGTACGTTTGACCTTAAGTTACCTCGGTCATTTCTGAAAACAACGCCAAGCTGACGGCAGAAAAGATGAACCTGGAGAAACAAAACCAGGAGCTGGAGACACAAAACCAGGAGCTGGAGATGGAGAAGAGAAACCTTACAAATCAAATAAAGGACATGGAGGCAAAGGGGAATGAGCTCAACATCAGTCGAGCTCAGTGGAGCATTGATGCCTACTGTCCCAAAAGAGATGCCAG
The DNA here is from genome assembly GCF_022577435.1 of Embiotoca jacksoni. Taxonomy (NCBI): domain Eukaryota; kingdom Metazoa; phylum Chordata; class Actinopteri; family Embiotocidae; genus Embiotoca; species Embiotoca jacksoni. The sequence goes on along the minus strand of NW_027185241.1, from coordinate 91,304 downwards.
TATGTTGGGATCCCATTAGTTATAAAAAATATTGAATTCTGACATAATGAAACAGTAAAGTTGATTATTAGTTGATCTCTGTTGTTTCAGGAAGACTGTAAATCTTGTCAGCCGGGCAGGTTTCTGTTCCAGTCCAGTTGCTATATGGTTTTGGACTACAAGACTTCTACCAATCGGAAAACCTGGGAAGAAGCTCGAGAAAACTGCACGATAAGGAGTTCTGATTTGGTGGTTGTAGATAATGCTGAAGAAAAGGTAATGACAGCTTATATTAAATGAAAATGTATTTTCTGAAGATCTGAACACACGTTGAGTCTGTTGGTCACAGTGAGTTTATTAAAGTAAGTATATATATCTGTTCCCTTTTCCTCTGTTGTCCTCAGAAATATGTCAGTGATAACAGCTGGGGAAGTTCAGGAAACGAAGGGTACTGGATTGGACTGAAAGCTGATGGTAGAAAATGGAAGTGGGTCGATGGAAGTGATCTGGCTGACAGGTAAGAGACACATTTCTAAACACTTTGAATGATAAAATCTTGACTCTGGATCCAACTGTTGTTTTTGTTTCCTCAGCTCCTGGACAGAAAACCCGACTGATGGTCACTGTGCAATTTCTGTAACTAATGATGGATGGAAATCAGTGAACTGTAACGACAGGAACAGATGGATCTGTGAACAGAAGGCTTTGTCTGTTTGAGTCAAACTTCAGAAGGTTACTTGATAGTCTGCAAAGATTAATCACATGTAAAATAATGCCAACTGGCTTAATAATGTCAAAATATAAAGATTTAAAGTCATATCACGTTTAATATTTTTGTAAAAACCAAAACTTAGGAATAAAGTTAAAGTGTGCTACTATTAACAGCTGTTTGTTTAAGGTACTTTGTGTACATATTTGGAAGAAAAGAAACTCAGATGTAATGTATAAATAGATATTAGAAAATATTTGTTTCCTGCATGTAATTTTTAACACTGTTGCCGCTGATTGGCCAACAGAGGGCGCTGCATTACTTCTCAACAAAATGCTTCCAAAGCTGTTTTCTTCAACTTTTGTATTCTGATGTAAATAAGTCTTCACACGTTGAGGCAGCAGATAATGTTAGATATCTATTTAGAAGCAAATGCATGTTTTTATCCTGTTATGTTGAATAAAAATGTTATACTGAACAATATTTCTTTTTTTTTTTTTTTTTTTCTAATATCTCAAAACTTCTCATTAAAAATGTCAGTAAGTTTTGATAAAGTCAGGATGAACTGCATTCTTCAGGATGATATAACAAGTTCAATCAGTATGAGGCAGGAACAGATCTGGTCTCAGTATGTTCACCACGTTTGGACCTCATTAATCAATCACACCGTCGACATCAGCTCCAACAAATCTCCAGATTACAACAGGAAGTTCAATTTATCAGCCAAGCACATATTGTGTGTTTTACAAAGAGGGATTTCATGTTTGAATATCTTTTTCAGTGCTGTTACCTAAAATGCTGATCAAGTCAAAACCTGTTTTGCACTAATTTTTCTTCCTGGTCATCAAAAAGGATCAGTGGTCACTGTACACCGGGGGTCCTGGATTTGAGGGTGATGGAAGCTCTTCTCTGTCGAGGTCACGTGTTCTCCCATGTTCACGTAACCCGGGTAACTTTCAGTCGCCCAATTTACAGACGTTCCCTAAACGTCTCACCAAACCAGCTGGTGGTCTGAACGTAGCAGAGCCCTTAGCCCCCCCTCCCACTCTCTGAACCACGCACTCACCTACCGGAGACCCCGCAGCTAAGACAGGTGCAGGAGGCAGACAAGATTTGGAGCAAAGTCAGATATTTTGAGATTCCCAAGAGATATCGAGTGAATTTAACAGTATTGTAAGTGAGTTACATGCTGAGCTGCAGCGGAGCTGTCGAGGGAGAAGTTCTCACCGGGACGAACTCCGTCGGGCGTTTCTTCAATGAAGTGGATTATCCAGGTGAGTTGCTACCTGAGGTTATCTTGTTAACTAAGTTTGTGTCAGAGAATTGGGAGTAATTTACTTTGAGGAACATAGCGAAGCAAAACCAGCCATGATAACAACATTTTGGATGTTGTGAATGAAGCACATAACTGTGTGTGTGTGTGTGTGTGTGTGTGTGTGTGTGTTGAATTTTTGTTAAAGTTACTGTATATGTTGTAAAAGTATGTTGATTGCCAAGTGTATTGTTTGAAATTGAGGTAAAACGAGATAATTTAGTCACAAGTGTTTAAAGTCGTGAATGTTTTGTGTAAATCTAATGTGATGGAAAAAGAGGAAACTCTGACTATATGATGATGTTCTGCACACTTGTGTACAGGCTGTTTTTTTTTTTTAGGGATTCATCAAGTGACTACGAGCTGCTTCATCTGCTATCCTGTCTGGATCTTCACCGAGAAATATAAAGGATCCAATTTTATTGGCACTTTGTTTTCTGAGATCTCAGAGTTGTTTTGGATTCAAACAAACAACCGGAAATCCGTTGGAAGAGACTAATGGTGAACTGTTGAACGTTAAGGAACTTCCAAAGATATAAATGAGACCTACTTTGACTGACAACTGTAAAGGACTAAAACAGACTATTAAGATCTAACAACTGAATTATTTTGGGTTTAACAGAGTTCAGAGGTTTATACCTGATTTTAGTTACATTATTTGTCATAATATGCAATTCAATGGTTGTTTATCCAATTTTGTTACGCAGTTATTTGAGTTAAAGTTGCTGTAAGTTCGACCTTTAAACAGTTTCTCATCAGTCTTCAGCTCATGTTTTTTTAGGCGGGGCTAAAAGGTCGCTTCAGTACGTCACCGATCTACCGCACAGACGGTTTATATAACCTTCTGCATGGCTCCTCCTCTCACGGTGAAAGGCTATAAAAGCCTGGAGCTCATTTGCATAAGAGGTCATCCCACTCTGCCGTAGTCAGATTGTTATTGTCCATCAGCTGGCTGCTACAGGACGTCTCCCTCCACCCGCAAGTGAATCTTTCCTGGAAGCAAGAACCTCCAAAGCAGCGCCGCATCGCCATTTAAATTCCCTACTGATGAAGAAAGGAAAAAGAGGCGGATTGATTTCGTGAAGAGCCTCGCTAAAGGAGACGTTAGGATCGACACCAACAGCCGCCTCTGCAGGGACCATTTCACAGAGGACAGTTTTAACTTGGACCGGAGACGGATGCAGTTCACGGACACACGGCTTCTCCTGCAGCTCGGAGCCGAACCGAGCTTCACCCTCCCGGCCGTTCGTCCTCCGGTCGCACCGGCACCGTCCGCCGCCGCCAGCAGTCCACCACTCAGCGGAAGTTCTGTGTGCTTGTTGTAATTATACCAGATAACTTTTCCACAGTGACTCTGCTACATTTAGTCCTCGGTGCAAACTGCTAACGTGATTTTACTCGGTGTAGAATAACTTTATCTTCATGAAATGGGAGCTAATGTGCTAATTAGCTTCTATTGAGTTTGTAGCAGAGTTCAGAGGAAAATGCTCCGAAAACAGCAGAATTTTTTAGGCATGTCAATATAGCTCCGATAAGGAACTATAATATATGTAACTCTGTATTTTACATGTCGGGGTGATGGTAAACATGGACCAGAGGAGATCTAGTCCTCCTGATTAATGAGGGTTGTTGATTTTGTACTCTGGTGTAACGATACAATCAGCGACCCTCTCTGTTACATGTACCGGTACCGGTCGGGATAAAGGAGCCCAACTACATGTGGAGGAGGCTACAGGGAGGAGGAGGAGGACGAGGGACATCAGTGAAAGAGAAAGACTTTCGTCTCAACCTGAGCAGGTTCAAAGTTTGAATTAACATGTGATGTCATGAATTAACGTGATGTAATGAATTAACATGTGATGTAATGAATTAACATGTGATGTCATGAATTAACATGTGATGTAATGCAGCGTTGTTCATGTTACAGTCGTTACAGAACTAAATCAACTCCTCCATTCTTATTATCTCCACTATTGTAATGCAGGTGCGTTAGAAGTAGTTGGAGACTCACTGTCTGCTGCCTCTGGTGTCCAGTTTGACTCCTGTGTTACAGCTCAGGGGGACAAGCTTCATTTATATGCATCTGTATGTTTCACTCATTGGACAAATAAATTCTGATTCTATTGTGTTTTCCCAAAGCAGGCTGCTCCATCCAGCAGAGAGACAGAGGACCAGTGGGACATCATGCATAAAGTCACCGAGAGGTTGGATGTCAGACGGACCGCTTAGTGGGGAAAAGAACTGCAGCCACAGGACTGTCCTACAGGACACTGAACACCTCCCAGTGAGTGGGCGGAGCTTCAGCTCCTTCAGGACACGCCCCCCCAGTCTCAGAGCAGAGAAGACTGATGATTTTCTCACCATTTCAAAGCCTACTTTAATATACTTGTCGGTGTTTTTTTCATTCAAATTTGGATGGGTAGTTAACAACCCATACTTCTGTGGTGTGATGAACTTAAAACTTATTTTCATTTCTACTTTACAGCATCTTTAAGTAAAGGACCTGAATACTTCTTCCAGCACTGATGAACTGCAGCAGCCTGAGAAAATGCTGCAGACACACTGTGTGAGTTCAAACTATTTATAAATAAGATTTCTCATCACAACTGGGCATTAGTTTCTCACCAAACACCAACTGTCGCAACTTCAAAACAGAACTAAAAACCACATCCTTCTCTATCAAGGTTAAAACTGGTACTTTAAACTTGCTACACAACTCAGACTTACTTTAAAAAGTCCAGACGTTCCTCTATCTGCAAGGAGAGTAAACATTTCTCACGCTTTTCACCTACACTCTTTTGTGTAGCAGAATCATATTTCTGTAATGCATGATGCCTTTTTAAAGCACAACAACACAGTGTAACTTTGGCAGCAATTATATTTGAAGAGTTAAATAAAAAAAATCCTTTTCATCTTTACATTTATTACCATGATTTTTCCAGGCTGCCGAGCACATTGGGAGTGATTCTATAAATACGGACTAATTTGCTGCAGATATTTAAACTTTTGTGTTTGATCGGTGTCGTTGGAGATCAGCGTGTGGATGTGTTCTGTGTCTGAATTTTAAATGGCAGTCCATCCAGGCTGGTCAGCTGACCTGAATTCAGACATTTATTCAATCATCATTGGTCAGAAAAACAATTTGTAACACAATCATATTACTGATCGAGTTCTGCTTTGATGAAATAAAAAACTGTATATTTTAGAAGTAAAATTCAACGGAGAAAACTTCCCCTCAACAACTGACCACAAGTTTTTAAATAGAGACTCAACTTCAAAACACACACAAAAACCCACAAACTTCCCTGTAAAGATTAACATCACTGCACCAGCGTTTCCATTTCAGCCTTCATATGCAGTTCGATCGCTGGTGAACTTGATGCTTTTTCCAGGATGAACAGAAAAACACAGACGCTGACGGTCAATTTTAGAAATCCAAATGTTTCTTTCTCTGCAGGTAGGATGCTTTCTGACAGATTCAAACTTCACAAGCGTCTCATCTTTTGTGAAGCAGAATCTTATTTTATTCATTTTCATAATGATGAACATAACGACACTTTGGTCAAATTAATTTCAGATGTCACGATTGACTTTATGTTTTAATTTGTATCATGATTTTCTCAGTCTGCTGATTCTGGAAATAATGTTTAATTTACTGCAGATCTTTGAGAAGTTTTGTTTGATTTCTTTCAGAGAAACTTGAGGAAGGTGACTATGAAAATGCAGCAGTTTGTACTGTGGACAAAATTGCAGCCACCTCAGGTATGTTATTACTTCATCAAGATAAAAGTGTAAATTGGTATTTTAAATGAATAATTTTTGCCATTTCTTTTATTTAACTTTGTTTTACCTTTTTTCTTTTTTCTATCTTGCATTATTATTTTTCCAATTTTCATATCGGGAGTGATTGGGCTAATTCACTGTCATTACTTAAGTACTTGCGTTTGTTCTGAATGGTTTCAGACAAACTTGAGAAAGGCAGGAATGTAAATGCAGCAGTATGCATTGTGGACCAAAAACCAGCCACTGCAGGTTATTTTCACAATTTACTGCACAAATTTTATAAAAGCATATTTAATTGTTTTAATGTTTCGTGTTGATTTATTTCAGCTAAAAAATAAAAAATAAATCATTTTTTCTTTCAGACAAGAAGTCTCCCTCTTTCACTCATTCTTTTCCAACAATAACAGTGAGTTGGTTGACACTGTTTGTTATTGTGGCCCTTCGAATATATTGTAAGTATAACTCAAAAGTAAACAAATATTTCGATGTCGTTATTGTGAAATAATTCTGAACAAAAATGCATTTTATCTGACTTTCAGTTTAAGTCAAAGTTGTTTGATTTTTGTTAATTAGTTGTCCAATATCAGCTCACTGCCAACTATCTTCCTGTACGTTTGACCTTAAGTTACCTCGGTCATTTCTGAAAACAACGCCAAGCTGACGGAAGAAAAGATGAACCTGGAGAAACAAAACCAGGAGCTGGAGACACAAAACCAGGAGCTGGAGACACAAAACCAGGAGCTGGAGATGGAGAAGAGAAACCTTACAAATCAAATAAAGGACATGGCAAAGAGGAATGAGCTCACCATCAGTCGAGCTCAGTGGATCATTGATGCCTTCTGTCCCAAAAGAGGTGCCGGTATGTTGGGATCCCATTAGTTACAAAAATATTGAATCCTGATATAACGAGACAGTAAAGTTGTTTATTAGTTGATCTCTGTTATTTCAGGAAGACAGTGTAAATCTTGTCAGCTGGGCTGGAATCTGTTCCAGTCCAGGTGCTATGTGGTTTTGGACTACAAGTCTTCTACCGATCGGAAAACCTGGGAAGAAGCTCGAGAAAACTGCAAAAGAAGGATTTCTGATTTGGTGGTTGTAGATAATTCAGAAGAAAAGGTAATGACAGCATATATTAAATGAAAATGTATTTTCTGAAGATCTGAACACACAATGAGTCTGTTGGTCACAGTGAGTTTATTAAATTAAGTAAATATCTCTGATCCCTTTTCCTCTGTTGTCCTCAGAAATATGTCAGTGATAACAGCGGGGGAAGTTCAGGAAACAAAGGGTACTGGATTGGACTGAAAGCTGATGGTGGAAAATGGAAGTGGGTCGATGGAAGTGATCTGGCTGACAGGTAAGAGACACATTTCTAAACACTTTAAATGATAAAATCTTGACTCTTGATCCAACTGATGTTTTTGTTTTCCTCAGCTCCTGGATTGAAAACCCGACTGATGGTCACTGTGCAATTTCTCGCGAAACACAAGGATGGAAATCAGTGAACTGTAACAACAGGAACAATTGGATCTGTGAACAGAAGCCTTTGTCTGTTTGAGTCAAACTTCAGAAGATAACCTGATAGTTTGCAAGGATTAATTACGTGTAAAATAATGCCAACTGGCTTAATAATGTCAAAATATAAAGATTTCTAGTAATATCACATTTAATATTTTTTATAAGAACCAAAACTTAGAAGTAAAATTAAAGTGTGTTACTTTTAATAGCTGTTTGTTTTGGTACTTTGTGTACATATTTGGAAAAAAGCCCAGATATATAATGTATTAATTTAGATATCAAAATATTTGTTTCTTGTCTGTAATTTTTAACACTGTTGCCGCTGATTGGCCAACAGAGGGCGCTGCATTACTTCTCAACAAAATGCTTCCAAAGCTGTTTTCTTCACCATTTGTATTCTGATGTAAATAAGTCTTCACACGTTGAGGCAGCAGATAATGTTAGATATCTATTTAGAAGAAAATGCATGTTTTTATCCTGTTATGTTGAATAAAAATGTTAAAATGAACAACAATATTTCTGTTTTCTTTTTTTTTTTTTATTCTCTCAAAACATTCTCATTAAAAATGTCAGTAAGTTTTGATGAAGTCAGGAGGAACTGCATTCTTCATGATGATATAACATCAACATGGGCGGCCATCTGCCTCCACGTGTTGGGGTGAGGTGAGTGTATCTCTTAACACTGCTATACTCAGTATTACAGGAACATTTATACGTGCATCGACAGCCACAAAAGAGTTCAGACTGAAGCAATCTGCAGTAAAGGTGTGAGACCATGTGAGTAATGATGCAGAGAAAAAAAAAAAACAACACAACACAGCAGATGGGTAAATTCAATTGGTTATTGGTGTTTTACACAAAACCAAGCAAACATCCAAAGTCCTAGTTACATATTAGTAATCTTGTTATACCATGTTATATACTCATTGTAATAATATATTTTATATCAAGCTGATTATGGAACAGGAACACAGTGTTGGCTTGAAGTTTACATCCGGACTGTTGTGCATATAGATGACTTTCTCAGGAAAAGCAGAAGTTGATATATTTCAAGGCTGTGAGATTCGCCTCAACAGAGGAAACAACCACTTCTCTTCTTGTGAGTCTCTGTGGCTCAATTACAGTGGTACTTCTTTGACTACAAGTCAGATAGACTCAACAGAAAGGTTGTAGCGATGGCGGAGGACGTTAACTACGCTTCAGTTGTATTCAAAAATAAGAACCGATCCCGACCGGAGGGTAAATCAACTTTTAAAAGTACAGAGCGACTAGAAAAGATATTCTCAGACTTTGGCTTCAGAAGAGAGTCTTTGTTTATGTGACCCTCCTCATATTAAATATTAATTTATTGTACTGGTGTAGGAGCAGGTTAGATATTTAGCTAACTAAACCAAGCAGCTTGGCATTGTTCTTGTTGTTGTTGTTTTTTTTTTTTATCTCATTGTTGATTATAGTGAACTGTTAATATTTAACCACTGTACACTATTTAAACTTTTAACCTTTCAGCTAAAAACAAAGAGGAAACTGTGTACGATGAAGTGAAGGTGAAAAAGAACTCAACCGAACAAAGTCCAGACACAAATGGTAAGTTGTAAAAGAACACAAAAACAAAACACAGGTGAGTCTGAGAACATTTGGTGCTGATATCGGCATTGTGAAATCAAACAAACAAACAAACAAACAAACAAACAAACACGTGTAAAACTTCTGACTGACCGCCACGTTGTGGAATAATTGTTGTTTGTAATAAATTGGTTTATTTAAATCAGCAGAAATCATTTTAGAAAAGTCAAAAATGTATGATTGTATAGTAGTTGATTTGGTAAAAGTTCTGTCAGGCAAGCTCCAAAATATGTGTTTGGACGGGTCACAATCTGTAAACTTTAGTGAACCCTTATCGACTGGAAACCCAAAATGCGATTAAAACATGATTTAAGAGTTTTACAAATGTTCTTACAAATATATATTTTTAAGATTATCATCTTTAATTGAATGACAACTGATGACTATATTTTTAACATCTATCAATTCTTATCATATCTGAAGGACAGATTACTCAGCAAAAAACTAAACAAACAATGAGACGCTTAAATACATTACAGCGTTATATTAGTCGATATTACTGGGTTGGCCTCATAGGAATGGAGGCTATGTCCACTTCTGCCTACAACCTGGTTCATCTGTAGCACAATGTCTGAAAGAATTGATATCAAACATTTGAGAAATTGTAAATCTTTCCTTTATGTGTCCCACGTGAACATTAATAATACATAATGGTCATGAAGCGTTTCCTTTCTCATGTTTTTCTGTTACAAAACATTGTTTTGTGTAAAAATGCAATCTCATGTTGAATTTAAGTTAATTTGAGGTTTTCACAGTCTGATTTAAAAGTTTTTATACTTCCTGTTTCTAACTTACTAAGTTTAAAATACCTTCTTTGGCGATGGCAAGGTAAAGAGGAAATGTTGGACTGAAAAAGACTGTAACTTTGGTTACCCACGTTATTTCATGAACTCCGACTTCTAAAGCCACGTATTTATATGTTTGTCTATCCGATTCCTGCCAGACAAGAAAGCAGATGGACGACGTCGCCACTATCGGCTCTTGGCTTGTTGCTTGGCGACTTTCTGTGTCATTTTGCTGTTGGGCATCATAGCAATCTGTGTCTACAGTAAGTATGTAAAACAGACAGTCCATGCACGAACTTAGACACAAGGCAGACCCTTATAGAATAATATTTCTTCTGTTACCATCATGTGATATCAGATTGTTTTACATACCATAAGTTTCTGCTTTTAGTTTTCTAAATCTGTCAAGAACAAAGTGAATTACTGGACACAATAATTCATGGTCAAATGTATGAAGATAGTATAACACAGGTTTTTTTTTATACAATATATATTTTCAGTACTGTGTAACCAATTATTGCACATTTTGCCTTAATAATAGCCATGTAATTCACCATGTTGGGAAACATCAGGCCAAATAAAAAATCTACACCTGCTGTTGGGTTTCTTGGTAACAGTGAAAAGTTTAGAACACGAAATCATTGGCTAAAAAAAAAAAAAAGTCCACAAAATATTTACCATTAAGTTTTGTTGAAGTCATTTTTACTTAAAACTACATTGTTAAACTGTTTTGAGCGAATTTTGTGTGAATCAATGGGGGAAGCTGTGAAATATTGAAAGATGGCTTAACACATTGTGAGTGTTGGTCTTTTTGCGGCTTTTTTGTTGTTCTCTGAAATAGAAAAAACACAATCTTAGCTTATAGCTCCCAAAAGGCTGGCAAACCTGAAGTACAACAAAAAGGAAGCAGCTTTGATCTGTGATGAAATAACAAAAGCAAAATGAACAATACAAAAACTGCTTACTTTCCCATAAGAAGCTACTTTTCATTTTACGGTTGCTACATTAAGTCAGGAAAACAACGAAAATACTCTTCTGGAAATGAATCGCAACCTGACAAACCTCAACAACAATTTAAGGGAGGACTACACCAATCTGAAAGTCCAGTTTGACAACCTGACACGAGCCTTTGCTGTCTTAGAGAGCAATGTCATAAATCTCACGGCAGAAAAGATGAACCTCACGATGCAAAACCAGAAGCTGGAGACACAAAACCAGAAGCTGGAGATGGAGAAGAGAAACCTTACAAATCAAATAAAGGACATGGCAAAGGGGAATGAGCTCAACATCAGTCGAGCTCAGTGGAGCATTGATGCCTACTGTCCCAGAAAAGATGGCGGTATGTTGGGATCCCATTAGTTATAAATATATTGAATCTTGATATAACGAGACAGTAAAGTTGATTATTAGTTGATCTCTGTTATTTCAGGAAGAAAGTGTAAATCTTGTCAGTCGGGCTGGGATCTGTTACAGTCCAGTTGCTATGTGGTTTTAAACTATCCGTATTCTACCGATTGGAAAACCTGGGAAGAAGCTCGAGAAAACTGCACAACAAGGAGTTCTGATTTGGTGGTTGTAGATAATGCAGAAGAAAAGGTAATGACAGCATATTGAAAATGAAAATGTATTTTCTGAAGATCTGAACACACGCTGAGTCTGTTGGTCACAGTGAGTTTATTAAAGTAAGTAAATATCTCTGATCCCTTTTCAGCTGTTGTCCTCAGACACATGTCCATGTTAACAGCTATGACCGTCCAGAAAACGAAGGGTACTGGATTGGACTGAAAGCTGATGGTAGAAAATGGAAGTGGGTCGATGGAAGTGATCTGGCTAACAGGTAAGACACACATTTCTAAACACTTTGAATGATAAAATCTTGACTCTGGATCTAACTGATGTTTTTTGTTTCCTCAGCTCCTGGATAGAAAACCCGACTGATGGTCACTGTGCAATTTCTCACCAAACTCAAGGATGGAAATCAGTGAAATGTAACAACAGGAACAATTGGATCTGTGAACAGAAGTCTTTGTCTGTTTGAGTCAAACTTCAGAAGATAACTTGATAGTCTGCAAAGATTAATCTTATGTAAGATAATGCCAACTGGTTTCATAATTTCAAAATATAAAGATTTCTTGAAATATCACATTTAATATTTTTGTAAAAACCAAAACATAGAAGTAAAATTAAAGTGTGCTACTTTTAACAGCTGTTTGTTTAAGGTATTTTGTGTACGTATTTGGAAAAAATAAAAACAAACACAGATATAATGTGTTAATTTATATATTAGAAAGTAGGTGTTTCCTGTGTAATTTTTAACACTGTTGCAGCTGATTGGCCAACAGAGGGCGCTGCATTACTTCTCAACAAAATGCTTCCAAAGCTGTTTTCTTCAACATTTGTATTCTGATGTAAATAAGTCTTCACACGTTGAGGCAGCAGATAATGTTAGATATCTATTTAGAAGCAAATGCATGTTTTTATCCTGTTATGTTGAATAAAAATGTTAAAATGAACAACAATATTTTTGTTTTCTTGTTTTATTCTAATCTCTCTCAAAACTTCTCATTAAAAATGTCAGTATGTTTTGATAAAGTCAGGATGAACTGCATTCTTCAGGATGATATAACAAGTTCAATCAGTATGAGGCAGGAACAGATCTGGTCTCAGTATGTTCACCACGTTTGGACCTCATTAATCAATCACACCGTCGACATCAGCTCCAACAAATCTCCAGATTACAACAGGAAGTTCAATTTATCAGCCAAGTACATATTGTGTGTTTTACAAAGAGGGATTTCATGTTTGAATATCTTTTTCAGTGCTGTTACCTAAAATGCTGATCAAGTCAAAATCTGTTTTGAACTAATTTTTCTTCCTGGTCATCAAAAAGGATCAGTGGTCACTGTACACCGGGGGTCCTGGATTTGAGGGTGATGGAAGCTCTTCACCGTCGAGGTCACGTGTTCTCCCTTGTTCACGTAACCCGGGTAACATTCAGTTTCCCAATTTACAGACGTTCCCTAAACGTCTCACCAAACCAGCTGGTGGTCTGAACGTAGCAGAGCCCGTAGCCCCCCCTCCCACTCTCTGAACCACGCACTCACCTACCGGAGACCCCGCAGCTAAGACAGGTGCAGGAGGCAGACAAGATTTGGAGCAAAGTCAGATGTTTTGAGATTCCCAAGAGATATCGAGTGAATTTAACAGTATTGTAAGTGAGTTACATGCTGAGCTGCAGCGGAGCTGTCGAGGGAGAAGTTCTCACCGGGACGAACTCCGTCGGGCGTTTCTTCAATGAAGTGGATTATCCAGGTGAGTTGCTACCTGAGGTTATCTTGTTAACTAAGTTTGTGTCAGAGAATTGGGAGTAATTTACTTTGAGGAACATAGCGAAGCAAAACCAGCCAGGATAACAACATTTTGGATGTTGTGAATGAAGCACGTAACTCTGTGTGTGTGTGAGTGTGTGTGTGTGTGTGTGTGTGTGTGTGTGTGTGTGTGTGTTGAATTTTTGTTAAAGTTACTGTATATGTTGTAAAAGTATGTTGATTGCCAAGTGTATTGTTTGAAATTGAGGTAAAACGAGATAATTTAGTCACAAGTGTTTAAAGTCGTGAATGTTTTGTGTAAATCTAATGTGATGGAAAAAGAGGAAACTCTGACTATATGATGATGTTCTGCACACTTGTGTACAGGCTGTTTTTTTTTTTTAGGGATTCATCAAGTGACTACGAGCTGCTTCATCTGCTATCCTGTCTGGATCTTCACCGAGAAATATAAAGGATCCAATTTTATTGGCACTTTGTTTTCTGAGATCTCAGAGTTGTTTTGGATTCAAACAAACAACCGGAAGTCCGTTGGAAGAGACTAATGGTGAACTGTTGAACGTTAAGGAACTTCCAAAGATATAAATGAGACCTACTTTGACTGACAACTGTAAAGGACTAAAACAGACTATTAAGATCTAACAACTGAATTATTTTGGGTTTAACAGAGTTCAGAGGTTTATACCTGATTTTAGTTACATTATTTGACATAATATGCAATTCAATGGTTGTTTATCCAATTTTGTTACGCAGTTATTTGAGTTAAAGTTGCTGTAAGTTAGACCTTTAAACAGTTTCTCATCCGTCTTCAGCTCAGGTTTTTTTAGGCGGGGCTAAAAGGTCGCTTCAGTACGTCACCGATCTACCGCACAGACGGTTTATATAACCTTCTGCATGGCTCCTCCTCTCACGGTGAAACGCTATAAAAGCCTGGAGCTCATTTGCATAAGAGGTCATCCCACTCTGCCGTAGCCAGATTGTTATTGTCCATCAGCTGGCTGCTACAGGACGTCTCCCTCCACCCGCAAGTGAATCTTTCCTGGAAGCAAGAACCTCCAAAGCAGCGCCGCATCGCTATTTAAATTCCCTCCTGATGAAGAAAGGAAAAAGAGGCAGATTGATTTCGTGAAGAGCCTCGCTAAAGGAGACGTTAGGATCGACACCAACAGCCGCCTCTGCAGGGACCGTTTCACAGAGGACAGTTTCAACTTGGACCGGAGACGGATGCAGTTCACGGACACACGGCTTCTCCTGCAGCTCGGAGCCGAACCGAGCTTCACCCTCCCGGCCGTTCGTCCTCCGGTCGCACCGGCACCGTCCACCGCCGCCAGCAGTCCACCACTCAGCGGAAGTTCTGTGTGCTTGTTGTAATTATACCAGATAACTTTTCCACAGTGACTCTGCTACATTTAGTCCTCGGTGCAAACCGCTAACGTGATTTTACTCGGTGTAGAATAACTTTATTTTCATGAAATGGGAGCTGATGTGCTAATTAGCTTCTATTGAGTTCGTAGCAGAGTTCAGAGGAAAATGCTCCGAAAACAGCAGATTTTTTTTACGCGTGTCAATAAAGCTCCGATAAGGAACTATAATATATGTAACTCTGTATTTTACATGTCGGGGTGATGGTAAACATGGACCAGAGGAGATCTAGTCCTCCCCATTAATGAGGGTTGTTGATTTTGGACTCCGGTGTAACGTTACAATCAACGACCCTCTCGGTTACATGTACCGGTACCGGTCGGGGTAAATGAGCCCAACTACATGTGGAGGAGGCTGCAGAGAAGAGGAGGAGGAGGAGGAGGACGAGGAGGTGGAGGGACATCAGTGAAAGAGAAAGACTTACATCTCAACCTGAGCAGGTTCAAAGTTTGAATTGACGTGATATAATGAATTAACATGTGATGTAATGAATTAACATGTGATGTAATGCAGCGTTGTTCATGTTACAGTCGTTACAGAACTAAATCAACTCCTCCATTCTTATTATCTCCACTATTGTAATGCAGGTGCGTTAGAAGTAGTTGGAGACTCACTGTCTGCTGCCTCTGGTGTCCAGTTTGACTCCTGTGTTACAGCTCAGGGGGACAAGCTTCATTTATATGCATCTGTATGTTTCACTCATTGGACAAATAAATTCTGATTCTATTGTGTTTTCCCAAAGCAGGCTGCTCCATCCAGCAGAGAGACAGAGTACCAGTGGGACATCATGCATAAAGTCTCCGAGAGGTTGGATGTCAGACGGACCGCTTAGTGGGGAAAAGAACTGCAGCCACAGGACTGTCCTACAGGACACTGAACACCTCCCAGTGAGTGGGCGGAGCTTCAGCTCCTTCAGGACACGCCCCCCCAGTCTCAGAGCAGAGAAGACTGCTGATTTTCTCACGATTTCAAAGCCTACTTTAATATACTTGTCGGTTTTTTTTTCATTCAAATTTGGATGGGTAGTTAACAACCCATACTTCTGTGGTGTGATGAACTTAAAACTCATTTTCATTTCTACTTTACAGCATCTTTAAGTAAAGGACCTGAATGCTTCTTCCAGCACTGATGAACTGCAGCAGCCTGAGAAAATACTGCAGACACACTGCGTGAGTTCAAACCATTTATAAATAAGACTTCTCCTCACAACTGGGCATTAGTTTCTCAGCAAACACCAACTGTCGCAACTTCAAAACAGAACTAAAAACCACATGCTTCTCTATCAAGATTAAAACTGGTATTTTAAACTTGGTACACAACTCAGACTTACTTTAAAAAGTCCAGACGTTCCTCTATCTGCAAGGAGAGTAAACATTTCTCACGCTTTTCACCTACACTCTTTTGTGTAGCAGAATCATATTTCTGTAATGCATGATGCCTTTTTAAAGCACAACAACACAGTGTAACTTTGGCAGCAATTACATTTGAAGAGTTGAAAAAAAAAATCCTTTTCATCTTTACATTTATTACCATGATTTTTCCAGGCTGCCGAGCACATTGGGAATGATTCTATAAATACGGACTAATTTGCTGCAGATATTTAAACATTTGTGTTTGATCGGTGTCGTTGGAGATCAGCGTGTGGATGTGTTCTGTGTCTGAATTTTAAATGGCAGTCCATCCAGGCTGGTCAGCTTACCTGAATTCAGACATTTATTCAATCTTCATTGGTCAGAAAAACAACATGTAACACAATCATATTACTGATCGAGTTCTGATTAGATGAAATAAAAAACTGTATATTTTAGAAGTAAAATTCAACAGAGAAAACCGTTCAAAACATTCATCAGGTGACTACGAGCTGCTTCATCTGCTATCCTGTCTGGATCGTCACCGAGAAATATAAAGGATCCAATTTTATTGGCACTTTGTTTTCCGAGATCTCAGAGTTGTTTTGGATTCAAACAAACAACCGGAAATCCGTTGGAAGAGACTAATGGTGAACTGTTGAACGTTAAGGAACTTCCAAAGATATAAATGAGACCTACTTTGACTGACAACTGTAAAGGACTAAAACAGACTATTAAGATCTAACAACTGAATTATTTTGGGTTTAACAGAGTTCAGAGGTTTATACCTGATTTTAGTTACATTATTTGTCATAATATGCAATTCAATGGTTGTTTATCCAATTTTGTTACGCAGTTATTTGAGTTAAAGTTGCTGTAAGTTCGACCTTTAAACAGTTTCTCATCAGTCTTCAGCTCATGTTTTTTTAGGCGGGGCTAAAAGGTCGCTTCAGTACGTCACCGATCTACCGCACAGACGGTTTATATAACCTTCTGCATGGCTCCTCCTCTCACGGTGAAAGGCTATAAAAGCCTGGAGCTCATTTGCATAAGAGGTCATCCCACTCTGCCGTAGTCAGATTGTTATTGTCCATCAGCTGGCTGCTACAGGACGTCTCCCTCCACCCGCAAGTGAATCTTTCCTGGAAGCAAGAACCTCCAAAGCAGCGCCGCATCGCCATTTAAATTCCCTACTGATGAAGAAAGGAAAAAGAGGCGGATTGATTTCGTGAAGAGCCTCGCTAAAGGAGACGTTAGGATCGACACCAACAGCCGCCTCTGCAGGGACCATTTCACAGAGGACAGTTTTAACTTGGACCGGAGACGGATGCAGTTCACGGACACACGGCTTCTCCTGCAGCTCGGAGCCGAACCGAGCTTCACCCTCCCGGCCGTTCGTCCTCCGGTCGCACCGGCACCGTCCGCCGCCGCCAGCAGTCCACCACTCAGCGGAAGTTCTGTGTGCTTGTTATAATTATACCAGATAACTTTTCCACAGTGACTCTGCTACATTTAGTCCTCGGTGCAAACTGCTAACGTGATTTTACTCGGTGTAGAATAACTTTATCTTCATGAAATGGGAGCTAATGTGCTAATTAGCTTCTATTGAGTTTGTAGCAGAGTTCAGAGGAAAATGCTCTGAAAACAGCAGATTTTTTTAGGCATGTCAATATAGCTCCGATAAGGAACTATAATATATGTAACTCTGTATTTTACATGTCGGGGTGATGGTAAACATGGACCAGAGGAGATCTAGTCCTCCTGATTAATGAGGGTTGTTGATTTTGTACTCTGGTGTAACGATACAATCAGCGACCCTCTCTGTTACATGTACCGGTACCGGTCGGGATAAAGGAGCCCAACTACATGTGGAGGAGGCTACAGGGAGGAGGAGGAGGACGAGGGACATCAGTGAAAGAGAAAGACTTTCGTCTCAACCTGAGCAGGTTCAAAGTTTGAATTAACATGTGATGTCATGAATTAACGTGATGTAATGAATTAACATGTGATGTAATGAATTAACATGTGATGTCATGAATTAACATGTGATGTAATGCAGCGTTGTTCATGTTACAGTCGTTACAGAACTAAATCAACTCCTCCATTCTTATTATCTCCACTATTGTAATGCAGGTGCGTTAGAAGTAGTTGGAGACTCACTGTCTTCTGTCTCTGGTGTCCAGTTTGACTCCTGTGTTACAGCTCAGGGGGACAAGCTTCATTTATATGCATCTGTATGTTTCACTCATTGGACAAATAAATTCTGATTCTATTGTGTTTTCCCAAAGCAGGCTGCTCCATCCAGCAGAGAGACAGAGGACCAGTGGGACATCATGCATAAAGTCACCGAGAGGTTGGATGTCAGACGGACCGCTTAGTGGGGAAAAGAACTGCAGCCACAGGACTGTCCTACAGGACACTGAACACCTCCCAGTGAGTGGGCGGAGCTTCAGCTCCTTCAGGACACGCCCCCCCAGTCTCAGAGCAGAGAAGACTGATGATTTTCTCACCATTTCAAAGCCTACTTTAATATACTTGTCGGTGTTTTTTTCATTCAAATTTGGATGGGTAGTTAACAACCCATACTTCTGTGGTGTGATGAACTTAAAACTTATTTTCATTTCTACTTTACAGCATCTTTAAGTAAAGGACCTGAATACTTCTTCCAGCACTGATGAACTGCAGCAGCCTGAGAAAATGCTGCAGACACACTGTGTGAGTTCAAACTATTTATAAATAAGATTTCTCATCACAACTGGGCATTAGTTTCTCACCAAACACCAACTGTCGCAACTTCAAAACAGAACTAAAAACCACATCCTTCTCTATCAAGGTTAAAACTGGTACTTTAAACTTGCTACACAACTCAGACTTACTTTAAAAAGTCCAGACGTTCCTCTATCTGCAAGGAGAGTAAACATTTCTCACGCTTTTCACCTACACTCTTTTGTGTAGCAGAATCATATTTCTGTAATGCATGATGCCTTTTTAAAGCACAACAACACAGTGTAACTTTGGCAGCAATTATATTTGAAGAGTTAAATAAAAAAAATCCTTTTCATCTTTACATTTATTACCATGATTTTTCCAGGCTGCCGAGCACATTGGGAGTGATTCTATAAATACGGACTAATTTGCTGCAGATATTTAAACTTTTGTGTTTGATCGGTGTCGTTGGAGATCAGCGTGTGGATGTGTTCTGTGTCTGAATTTTAAATGGCAGTCCATCCAGGCTGGTCAGCTGACCTGAATTCAGACATTTATTCAATCATCATTGGTCAGAAAAACAATTTGTAACACAATCATATTACTGATCGAGTTCTGCTTTGATGAAATAAAAAACTGTATATTTTAGAAGTAAAATTCAACGGAGAAAACTTCCCCTCAACAACTGACCACAAGTTTTTAAATAGAGACTCAACTTCAAAACACACACAAAAACCCACAAACTTCCCTGTAAAGATTAACATCACTGCACCAGCGTTTCCATTTCAGCCTTCATATGCAGTTCGATCGCTGGTGAACTTGATGCTTTTTCCAGGATGAACAGAAAAACACAGACGCTGACGGTCAATTTTAGAAATCCAAATGTTTCTTTCTCTGCAGGTAGGATGCTTTCTGACAGATTCAAACTTCACAAGCGTCTCATCTTTTGTGAAGCAGAATCTTATTTTATTCATTTTCATAATGATGAACATAACGACACTTTGGTCAAATTAATTTCAGATGTCACGATTGACTTTATGTTTTAATTTGTATCATGATTTTCTCAGTCTGCTGATTCTGGAAATAATGTTTAATTTACTGCAGATCTTTGAGAAGTTTTGTTTGATTTCTTTCAGAGAAACTTGAGGAAGGTGACTATGAAAATGCAGCAGTTTGTACTGTGGACAAAATTGCAGCCACCTCAGGTATGTTATTACTTCATCAAGATAAAAGTGTAAATTGGTATTTTAAATGAATAATTTTTGCCATTTCTTTTATTTAACTTTGTTTTACCTTTTTTCTTTTTTCTATCTTGCATTATTATTTTTCCAATTTTCATATCGGGAGTGATTGGGCTAATTCACTGTCATTACTTAAGTACTTGCGTTTGTTCTGAATGGTTTCAGACAAACTTGAGAAAGGCAGGAATGTAAATGCAGCAGTATGCATTGTGGACCAAAAACCAGCCACTGCAGGTTATTTTCACAATTTACTGCACAAATTTTATAAAAGCATATTTAATTGTTTTAATGTTTCGTGTTGATTTATTTCAGCTAAAAAATAAAAAATAAATCATTTTTTCTTTCAGACAAGAAGTCTCCCTCTTTCACTCATTCTTTTCCAACAATAACAGTGAGTTGGTTGACACTGTTTGTTATTGTGGCCCTTCGAATATATTGTAAGTATAACTCAAAAGTAAACAAATATTTCGATGTCGTTATTGTGAAATAATTCTGAACAAAAATGCATTTTATCTGACTTTCAGTTTAAGTCAAAGTTGTTTGATTTTTGTTAATTAGTTGTCCAATATCAGCTCACTGCCAACTATCTTCCTGTACGTTTGACCTTAAGTTACCTCGGTCATTTCTGAAAACAACGCCAAGCTGACGGAAGAAAAGATGAACCTGGAGAAACAAAACCAGGAGCTGGAGACACAAAACCAGGAGCTGGAGACACAAAACCAGGAGCTGGAGATGGAGAAGAGAAACCTTACAAATCAAATAAAGGACATGGCAAAGAGGAATGAGCTCACCATCAGTCGAGCTCAGTGGATCATTGATGCCTTCTGTCCCAAAAGAGGTGCCGGTATGTTGGGATCCCATTAGTTACAAAAATATTGAATCCTGATATAACGAGACAGTAAAGTTGTTTATTAGTTGATCTCTGTTATTTCAGGAAGACAGTGTAAATCTTGTCAGCTGGGCTGGAATCTGTTCCAGTCCAGGTGCTATGTGGTTTTGGACTACAAGTCTTCTACCGATCGGAAAACCTGGGAAGAAGCTCGAGAAAACTGCAAAAGAAGGATTTCTGATTTGGTGGTTGTAGATAATTCAGAAGAAAAGGTAATGACAGCATATATTAAATGAAAATGTATTTTCTGAAGATCTGAACACACAATGAGTCTGTTGGTCACAGTGAGTTTATTAAATTAAGTAAATATCTCTGATCCCTTTTCCTCTGTTGTCCTCAGAAATATGTCAGTGATAACAGCGGGGGAAGTTCAGGAAACAAAGGGTACTGGATTGGACTGAAAGCTGATGGTGGAAAATGGAAGTGGGTCGATGGAAGTGATCTGGCTGACAGGTAAGAGACACATTTCTAAACACTTTAAATGATAAAATCTTGACTCTTGATCCAACTGATGTTTTTGTTTTCCTCAGCTCCTGGATTGAAAACCCGACTGATGGTCACTGTGCAATTTCTCGCGAAACACAAGGATGGAAATCAGTGAACTGTAACAACAGGAACAATTGGATCTGTGAACAGAAGCCTTTGTCTGTTTGAGTCAAACTTCAGAAGATAACCTGATAGTTTGCAAGGATTAATTACGTGTAAAATAATGCCAACTGGCTTAATAATGTCAAAATATAAAGATTTCTAGTAATATCACATTTAATATTTTTATAAGAACCAAAACTTAGAAGTAAAATTAAAGTGTGTTACTTTTAATAGCTGTTTGTTTTGGTACTTTGTGTACATATTTGGAAAAAAGCCCAGATATATAATGTATTAATTTAGATATCAAAATATTTGTTTCTTGTCTGTAATTTTTAACACTGTTGCCGCTGATTGGCCAACAGAGGGCGCTGCATTACTTCTCAACAAAATGCTTCCAAAGCTGTTTTCTTCACCATTTGTATTCTGATGTAAATAAGTCTTCACACGTTGAGGCAGCAGATAATGTTAGATATCTATTTAGAAGAAAATGCATGTTTTTATCCTGTTATGTTGAATAAAAATGTTAAAATGAACAACAATATTTCTGTTTTCTTTTTTTTTTTTTATTCTCTCAAAACATTCTCATTAAAAATGTCAGTAAGTTTTGATGAAGTCAGGAGGAACTGCATTCTTCATGATGATATAACATCAACATGGGCGGCCATCTGCCTCCACGTGTTGGGGTGAGGTGAGTGTATCTCTTAACACTGCTATACTCAGTATTACAGGAACATTTATACGTGCATCGACAGCCACAAAAGAGTTCAGACTGAAGCAATCTGCAGTAAAGGTGTGAGACCATGTGAGTAATGATGCAGAGAAAAAAAAAAAACAACACAACACAGCAGATGGGTAAATTCAATTGGTTATTGGTGTTTTACACAAAACCAAGCAAACATCCAAAGTCCTAGTTACATATTAGTAATCTTGTTATACCATGTTATATACTCATTGTAATAATATATTTTATATCAAGCTGATTATGGAACAGGAACACAGTGTTGGCTTGAAGTTTACATCCGGACTGTTGTGCATATAGATGACTTTCTCAGGAAAAGCAGAAGTTGATATATTTCAAGGCTGTGAGATTCGCCTCAACAGAGGAAACAACCACTTCTCTTCTTGTGAGTCTCTGTGGCTCAATTACAGTGGTACTTCTTTGACTACAAGTCAGATAGACTCAACAGAAAGGTTGTAGCGATGGCGGAGGACGTTAACTACGCTTCAGTTGTATTCAAAAATAAGAACCGATCCCGACCGGAGGGTAAATCAACTTTTAAAAGTACAGAGCGACTAGAAAAGATATTCTCAGACTTTGGCTTCAGAAGAGAGTCTTTGTTTATGTGACCCTCCTCATATTAAATATTAATTTATTGTACTGGTGTAGGAGCAGGTTAGATATTTAGCTAACTAAACCAAGCAGCTTGGCATTGTTCTTGTTGTTGTTGTTTTTTTTTTTTATCTCATTGTTGATTATAGTGAACTGTTAATATTTAACCACTGTACACTATTTAAACTTTTAACCTTTCAGCTAAAAACAAAGAGGAAACTGTGTACGATGAAGTGAAGGTGAAAAAGAACTCAACCGAACAAAGTCCAGACACAAATGGTAAGTTGTAAAAGAACACAAAAACAAAACACAGGTGAGTCTGAGAACATTTGGTGCTGATATCGGCATTGTGAAATCAAACAAACAAACAAACAAACAAACAAACAAACACGTGTAAAACTTCTGACTGACCGCCACGTTGTGGAATAATTGTTGTTTGTAATAAATTGGTTTATTTAAATCAGCAGAAATCATTTTAGAAAAGTCAAAAATGTATGATTGTATAGTAGTTGATTTGGTAAAAGTTCTGTCAGGCAAGCTCCAAAATATGTGTTTGGACGGGTCACAATCTGTAAACTTTAGTGAACCCTTATCGACTGGAAACCCAAAATGCGATTAAAACATGATTTAAGAGTTTTACAAATGTTCTTACAAATATATATTTTTAAGATTATCATCTTTAATTGAATGACAACTGATGACTATATTTTTAACATCTATCAATTCTTATCATATCTGAAGGACAGATTACTCAGCAAAAAACTAAACAAACAATGAGACGCTTAAATACATTACAGCGTTATATTAGTCGATATTACTGGGTTGGCCTCATAGGAATGGAGGCTATGTCCACTTCTGCCTACAACCTGGTTCATCTGTAGCACAATGTCTGAAAGAATTGATATCAAACATTTGAGAAATTGTAAATCTTTCCTTTATGTGTCCCACGTGAACATTAATAATACATAATGGCCATGAAGCGTTTCCTTTCTCATGTTTTTCTGTTACAAAACATTGTTTTGTGTAAAAATGCAATCTCATGTTGAATTTAAGTTAATTTGAGGTTTTCACAGTCTGATTTAAAAGTTTTTATACTTCCTGTTTCTAACTTACTAAGTTTAAAATACCTTCTTTGGCGATGGCAAGGTAAAGAGGAAATGTTGGACTGAAAAAGACTGTAACTTTGGTTACCCACGTTATTTCATGAACTCCGACTTCTAAAGCCACGTATTTATATGTTTGTCTATCCGATTCCTGCCAGACAAGAAAGCAGATGGACGACGTCGCCACTATCGGCTCTTGGCTTGTTGCTTGGCGACTTTCTGTGTCATTTTGCTGTTGGGCATCATAGCAATCTGTGTCTACAGTAAGTATGTAAAACAGACAGTCCATGCACGAACTTAGACACAAGGCAGACCCTTATAGAATAATATTTCTTCTGTTACCATCATGTGATATCAGATTGTTTTACATACCATAAGTTTCTGCTTTTAGTTTTCTAAATCTGTCAAGAACAAAGTGAATTACTGGACACAATAATTCATGGTCAAATGTATGAAGATAGTATAACACAGGTTTTTTTTTATACAATATATATTTTCAGTACTGTGTAACCAATTATTGCACATTTTGCCTTAATAATAGCCATGTAATTCACCATGTTGGGAAACATCAGGCCAAATAAAAAATCTACACCTGCTGTTGGGTTTCTTGGTAACAGTGAAAAGTTTAGAACACGAAATCATTGGCTAAAAAAAAAAAAAAGTCCACAAAATATTTACCATTAAGTTTTGTTGAAGTCATTTTTACTTAAAACTACATTGTTAAACTGTTTTGAGCGAATTTTGTGTGAATCAATGGGGGAAGCTGTGAAATATTGAAAGATGGCTTAACACATTGTGAGTGTTGGTCTTTTTGCGGCTTTTTTGTTGTTCTCTGAAATAGAAAAAACACAATCTTAGCTTATAGCTCCCAAAAGGCTGGCAAACCTGAAGTACAACAAAAAGGAAGCAGCTTTGATCTGTGATGAAATAACAAAAGCAAAATGAACAATACAAAAACTGCTTACTTTCCCATAAGAAGCTACTTTTCATTTTACGGTTGCTACATTAAGTCAGGAAAACAACGAAAATACTCTTCTGGAAATGAATCGCAACCTGACAAACCTCAACAACAATTTAAGGGAGGACTACACCAATCTGAAAGTCCAGTTTGACAACCTGACACGAGCCTTTGCTGTCTTAGAGAGCAATGTCATAAATCTCACGGCAGAAAAGATGAACCTCACGATGCAAAACCAGAAGCTGGAGACACAAAACCAGAAGCTGGAGATGGAGAAGAGAAACCTTACAAATCAAATAAAGGACATGGCAAAGGGGAATGAGCTCAACATCAGTCGAGCTCAGTGGAGCATTGATGCCTACTGTCCCAGAAAAGATGGCGGTATGTTGGGATCCCATTAGTTATAAATATATTGAATCTTGATATAACGAGACAGTAAAGTTGATTATTAGTTGATCTCTGTTATTTCAGGAAGAAAGTGTAAATCTTGTCAGTCGGGCTGGGATCTGTTACAGTCCAGTTGCTATGTGGTTTTAAACTATCCGTATTCTACCGATTGGAAAACCTGGGAAGAAGCTCGAGAAAACTGCACAACAAGGAGTTCTGATTTGGTGGTTGTAGATAATGCAGAAGAAAAGGTAATGACAGCATATTGAAAATGAAAATGTATTTTCTGAAGATCTGAACACACGCTGAGTCTGTTGGTCACAGTGAGTTTATTAAAGTAAGTAAATATCTCTGATCCCTTTTCAGCTGTTGTCCTCAGACACATGTCCATGTTAACAGCTATGACCGTCCAGAAAACGAAGGGTACTGGATTGGACTGAAAGCTGATGGTAGAAAATGGAAGTGGGTCGATGGAAGTGATCTGGCTAACAGGTAAGACACACATTTCTAAACACTTTGAATGATAAAATCTTGACTCTGGATCTAACTGATGTTTTTTGTTTCCTCAGCTCCTGGATAGAAAACCCGACTGATGGTCACTGTGCAATTTCTCACCAAACTCAAGGATGGAAATCAGTGAAATGTAACAACAGGAACAATTGGATCTGTGAACAGAAGTCTTTGTCTGTTTGAGTCAAACTTCAGAAGATAACTTGATAGTCTGCAAAGATTAATCTTATGTAAGATAATGCCAACTGGTTTCATAATTTCAAAATATAAAGATTTCTTGAAATATCACATTTAATATTTTTGTAAAAACCAAAACATAGAAGTAAAATTAAAGTGTGCTACTTTTAACAGCTGTTTGTTTAAGGTATTTTGTGTACGTATTTGGAAAAAATAAAAACAAACACAGATATAATGTGTTAATTTATATATTAGAAAGTAGGTGTTTCCTGTGTAATTTTTAACACTGTTGCAGCTGATTGGCCAACAGAGGGCGCTGCATTACTTCTCAACAAAATGCTTCCAAAGCTGTTTTCTTCAACATTTGTATTCTGATGTAAATAAGTCTTCACACGTTGAGGCAGCAGATAATGTTAGATATCTATTTAGAAGCAAATGCATGTTTTTATCCTGTTATGTTGAATAAAAATGTTAAAATGAACAACAATATTTTTGTTTTCTTGTTTTATTCTAATCTCTCTCAAAACTTCTCATTAAAAATGTCAGTATGTTTTGATAAAGTCAGGATGAACTGCATTCTTCAGGATGATATAACAAGTTCAATCAGTATGAGGCAGGAACAGATCTGGTCTCAGTATGTTCACCACGTTTGGACCTCATTAATCAATCACACCGTCGACATCAGCTCCAACAAATCTCCAGATTACAACAGGAAGTTCAATTTATCAGCCAAGTACATATTGTGTGTTTTACAAAGAGGGATTTCATGTTTGAATATCTTTTTCAGTGCTGTTACCTAAAATGCTGATCAAGTCAAAATCTGTTTTGAACTAATTTTTCTTCCTGGTCATCAAAAAGGATCAGTGGTCACTGTACACCGGGGGTCCTGGATTTGAGGGTGATGGAAGCTCTTCACCGTCGAGGTCACGTGTTCTCCCTTGTTCACGTAACCCGGGTAACATTCAGTTTCCCAATTTACAGACGTTCCCTAAACGTCTCACCAAACCAGCTGGTGGTCTGAACGTAGCAGAGCCCGTAGCCCCCCCTCCCACTCTCTGAACCACGCACTCACCTACCGGAGACCCCGCAGCTAAGACAGGTGCAGGAGGCAGACAAGATTTGGAGCAAAGTCAGATGTTTTGAGATTCCCAAGAGATATCGAGTGAATTTAACAGTATTGTAAGTGAGTTACATGCTGAGCTGCAGCGGAGCTGTCGAGGGAGAAGTTCTCACCGGGACGAACTCCGTCGGGCGTTTCTTCAATGAAGTGGATTATCCAGGTGAGTTGCTACCTGAGGTTATCTTGTTAACTAAGTTTGTGTCAGAGAATTGGGAGTAATTTACTTTGAGGAACATAGCGAAGCAAAACCAGCCAGGATAACAACATTTTGGATGTTGTGAATGAAGCACGTAACTCTGTGTGTGTGTGAGTGTGTGTGTGTGTGTGTGTGTGTGTGTGTGTGTGTGTGTGTGTTGAATTTTTGTTAAAGTTACTGTATATGTTGTAAAAGTATGTTGATTGCCAAGTGTATTGTTTGAAATTGAGGTAAAACGAGATAATTTAGTCACAAGTGTTTAAAGTCGTGAATGTTTTGTGTAAATCTAATGTGATGGAAAAAGAGGAAACTCTGACTATATGATGATGTTCTGCACACTTGTGTACAGGCTGTTTTTTTTTTTTAGGGATTCATCAAGTGACTACGAGCTGCTTCATCTGCTATCCTGTCTGGATCTTCACCGAGAAATATAAAGGATCCAATTTTATTGGCACTTTGTTTTCTGAGATCTCAGAGTTGTTTTGGATTCAAACAAACAACCGGAAATCCGTTGGAAGAGACTAATGGTGAACTGTTGAACGTTAAGGAACTTCCAAAGATATAAATGAGACCTACTTTGACTGACAACTGTAAAGGACTAAAACAGACTATTAAGATCTAACAACTGAATTATTTTGGGTTTAACAGAGTTCAGAGGTTTATACCTGATTTTAGTTACATTATTTGACATAATATGCAATTCAATGGTTGTTTATCCAATTTTGTTACGCAGTTATTTGAGTTAAAGTTGCTGTAAGTTAGACCTTTAAACAGTTTCTCATCCGTCTTCAGCTCAGGTTTTTTTAGGCGGGGCTAAAAGGTCGCTTCAGTACGTCACCGATCTACCGCACAGACGGTTTATATAACCTTCTGCATGGCTCCTCCTCTCACGGTGAAACGCTATAAAAGCCTGGAGCTCATTTGCATAAGAGGTCATCCCACTCTGCCGTAGCCAGATTGTTATTGTCCATCAGCTGGCTGCTACAGGACGTCTCCCTCCACCCGCAAGTGAATCTTTCCTGGAAGCAAGAACCTCCAAAGCAGCGCCGCATCGCTATTTAAATTCCCTCCTGATGAAGAAAGGAAAAAGAGGCAGATTGATTTCGTGAAGAGCCTCGCTAAAGGAGACGTTAGGATCGACACCAACAGCCGCCTCTGCAGGGACCGTTTCACAGAGGACAGTTTCAACTTGGACCGGAGACGGATGCAGTTCACGGACACACGGCTTCTCCTGCAGCTCGGAGCCGAACCGAGCTTCACCCTCCCGGCCGTTCGTCCTCCGGTCGCACCGGCATCGTCCGCCGCCGCCAGCAGTCCACCACTCAGCGGAAGTTCTGTGTGCTTGTTGTAATTATACCAGATAACTTTTCCACAGTGACTCTGCTACATTTAGTCCTCGGTGCAAACCGCTAACGTGATTTTACTCGGTGTAGAATAACTTTATTTTCATGAAATGGGAGCTGATGTGCTAATTAGCTTCTATTGAGTTCGTAGCAGAGTTCAGAGGAAAATGCTCCGAAAACAGCAGATTTTTTTTACGCGTGTCAATAAAGCTCCGATAAGGAACTATAATATATGTAACTCTGTATTTTACATGTCGGGGTGATGGTAAACATGGACCAGAGGAGATCTAGTCCTCCCCATTAATGAGGGTTGTTGATTTTGGACTCCGGTGTAACGTTACAATCAACGACCCTCTCGGTTACATGTACCGGTACCGGTCGGGGTAAATGAGCCCAACTACATGTGGAGGAGGCTGCAGAGAAGAGGAGGAGGAGGAGGAGGACGAGGAGGTGGAGGGACATCAGTGAAAGAGAAAGACTTACATCTCAACCTGAGCAGGTTCAAAGTTTGAATTGACGTGATATAATGAATTAACATGTGATGTAATGAATTAACATGTGATGTAATGCAGCGTTGTTCATGTTACAGTCGTTACAGAACTAAATCAACTCCTCCATTCTTATTATCTCCACTATTGTAATGCAGGTGCGTTAGAAGTAGTTGGAGACTCACTGTCTGCTGCCTCTGGTGTCCAGTTTGACTCCTGTGTTACAGCTCAGGGGGACAAGCTTCATTTATATGCATCTGTATGTTTCACTCATTGGACAAATAAATTCTGATTCTATTGTGTTTTCCCAAAGCAGGCTGCTCCATCCAGCAGAGAGACAGAGTACCAGTGGGACATCATGCATAAAGTCTCCGAGAGGTTGGATGTCAGACGGACCGCTTAGTGGGGAAAAGAACTGCAGCCACAGGACTGTCCTACAGGACACTGAACACCTCCCAGTGAGTGGGCGGAGCTTCAGCTCCTTCAGGACACGCCCCCCCAGTCTCAGAGCAGAGAAGACTGCTGATTTTCTCACGATTTCAAAGCCTACTTTAATATACTTGTCGGTTTTTTTTTCATTCAAATTTGGATGGGTAGTTAACAACCCATACTTCTGTGGTGTGATGAACTTAAAACTCATTTTCATTTCTACTTTACAGCATCTTTAAGTAAAGGACCTGAATGCTTCTTCCAGCACTGATGAACTGCAGCAGCCTGAGAAAATACTGCAGACACACTGCGTGAGTTCAAACCATTTATAAATAAGACTTCTCCTCACAACTGGGCATTAGTTTCTCAGCAAACACCAACTGTCGCAACTTCAAAACAGAACTAAAAACCACATGCTTCTCTATCAAGATTAAAACTGGTATTTTAAACTTGGTACACAACTCAGACTTACTTTAAAAAGTCCAGACGTTCCTCTATCTGCAAGGAGAGTAAACATTTCTCACGCTTTTCACCTACACTCTTTTGTGTAGCAGAATCATATTTCTGTAATGCATGATGCCTTTTTAAAGCACAACAACACAGTGTAACTTTGGCAGCAATTACATTTGAAGAGTTGAAAAAAAAAATCCTTTTCATCTTTACATTTATTACCATGATTTTTCCAGGCTGCCGAGCACATTGGGAATGATTCTATAAATACGGACTAATTTGCTGCAGATATTTAAACATTTGTGTTTGATCGGTGTCGTTGGAGATCAGCGTGTGGATGTGTTCTGTGTCTGAATTTTAAATGGCAGTCCATCCAGGCTGGTCAGCTTACCTGAATTCAGACATTTATTCAATCTTCATTGGTCAGAAAAACAACATGTAACACAATCATATTACTGATCGAGTTCTGATTAGATGAAATAAAAAACTGTATATTTTAGAAGTAAAATTCAACAGAGAAAACCGTTCAAAACATTCATCAGGTGACTACGAGCTGCTTCATCTGCTATCCTGTCTGGATCGTCACCGAGAAATATAAAGGATCCAATTTTATTGGCACTTTGTTTTCTGAGATCTCAGAGTTGTTTTGGATTCAAACAAACAACCGGAAGTCCGTTGGAAGAGACTAATGGTGAACTGTTGAACGTTAAGGAACTTCCAAAGATATAAATGAGACCTACTTTGACTGACAACTGTAAAGGACTAAAACAGACTATTAAGATCTAACAACTGAATTATTTTGGGTTTAACAGAGTTCAGAGGTTTATACCTGATTTGAGTGATTATTTGTCATAATATGCAATTCAATGGTTGTTTATCCAATTTTTCTTACAGTTATTTGAGTTAAAGTTGCTATAAGTTCGACCTTTAAACAGTTTCTCATCCGTCTTCAGCTCAGGTTTTTTTAGGCGGGGCTAAAAGGTCGCTTCAGTACGTCACCGATCTACCACACAGACGGTTTATATAACCTTCTGCATGGCTCCTCCTCTCACGGTGAAAGGCTATAAAAGCCTGGAGCTCATTTGCATAAGAGGTCATCCCACTCTGCCGTAGTCAGATTGTTATTGTCCATCAGCTGGCTGCTACAGGACGTCTCCCTCCACCCGCAAGTGAATCTTTCCTGGAAGCAAGAACCTCCAAAGCAGCGCCGCATCGCTGTTTAAATTCCCTCCTGATGAAGAAAGGAAGAAGAGGCAGATTGATTTCGTGAAGAGCCTCGCTAAAGGAGACGTTAGGATCGACACCAACAGCCGCCTCTGCAGGGACCGTTTCACAGAGGACAGTTTCAACTTGGACCGGAGACGGATGCAGTTCACGGACACACGGCTTCTTCTGCAGCTCGAAGCCGAACCGAGCTTCACCCTCCCGGCCGTTCGTCCTCCGGTCGCACCGGCACCGTCCGCCGCCGCCAGCAGTCCACCACTCAGCGGAAGTTCTGTGTGCTTGTTATAATTATACCAGATAACTTTTCCACAGTGACTCTGCTACATTTAGTCCTCGGTGCAAACCGCTAACGTGATTTTACTCGGTGTAGAATAACTTTATTTTCATGAAATGGGAGCTAATGTGCTAATTAGCTTCTATTGAGTTCGTAGCAGAGTTCAGAGGAAAATGCTCCGAAAACAGCTGATTTTTTTTACGCGTGTCAATATAGCTCCGATAAGGAACTATAATATATGTAACTCTGTATTTTACATGTCGGGGTGATGGTAAACATGGACCAGAGGAGATCTAGTCCTCCCCATTAATGAGGGTTGTTGATTTTGTACTCCGGTGTAACGTTACAATCAGCGACCCTCTCGGTTACATGTACCGGTACCGGTCGGGATAAACGAGCCCAACTACATGTGGAGGAGGCTGCAGGGAGGAGGAGGAGGACGAGGAGGTGGAGGGACATCACTGAAAGAGAAAGACTTGCTTCTCAACTTGAGCAGGTTCAAAGTTTGAATTAACGTGATGTAATGAATTAACATGTGATGTCATGAATTAACATGTGATGTAATGCAGCGTTGTTCATGTTACAGTCGTTACAGAACTAAATCAACTCCTCCATTCTTATTATCTCCACTATTGTAATGCAGGTGCGTTAGAAGTAGTTGGAGACTCACTGTCTTCTGTCTCTGGTGACCAGTTTGACTCCTGTGTTACAGCTCAGGGGGACAAGCTTCATTTATATGCATCTGTATGTTTCACTCATTGGACAAATAAATTCTGATTCTATTGTGTTTTCCCAAAGCAGGCTGCTCCATCCAGCAGAGAGACAGAGTACCAGTGGGACATCATGCATAAAGTCTCCGAGAGGTTGGATGTCAGACGGACCGCTTAGTGGGGAAAAGAACTGCATCCACAGGACTGTCCTACAGGACACTGAACACCTCCCAGTGAGTGGGCGGAGCTTCAGCTCCTTCAGGACACGCCCCCCAGTCTCAGAGCAGAGAAGACTGATGATTTTCTCACGAGTTCAAAGCCTACTTTAATATACTTGTCGGTGTTTTTTTTCATTCAAATTTGGATGGGTAGTTAACAACCCATACTTCTGTGGTGTGATGAACTTAAAACTCATTTTCATTTGTACTTTACAGCATCTTTAAGTAAAGGACCTGAATGCTTCTTCCAGCACTGATAAACTGCAGCAGCCTGAGAAGATGCTGCAGACACACTGTGTGAGTTCAAACTATTTATAAATAAGACTTCTCATCACAACTGGGCATTAGTTTCTCAGCAAACACCAACTGTCACACCTTCAAAACAGAACTAAAACCCACTTGCTTCTCTATCAAGATTAAAACTGGTATTTTAAACTTTGTACATGATTCAGACTTACTTTAAAAAGTCCAGACGTTCCTCTATCTGCAAGGATAGTAAACATTTCACAAGCTTTTCACATACATTCTTTTGTGTAGCAGAATCATATTTCTGTAATGCATGATGCCTTTTTAAAGCACAACAACACAGTGTAACTTTGGCAGCAATTACATTTGAAGAGTAAAAAAAAAATCCTTTTCATCTTTACATTTATTACCATGATTTTTCCAGGCTGCCGAGCACATTGGGAG
Source organism: Embiotoca jacksoni (assembly GCF_022577435.1). Classification (NCBI taxonomy): domain Eukaryota; kingdom Metazoa; phylum Chordata; class Actinopteri; family Embiotocidae; genus Embiotoca; species Embiotoca jacksoni. The sequence goes on along the minus strand of NW_027185241.1, from coordinate 58,467 downwards.
TGATTCTATAAATACGGACTAATTTGCTGCAGATATTTAAACATTTGTGTTTGATCGGTGCCGTTGGAGATCAGCGTGTGGATGTGTTCTGTGTCTGAATTTTAAATGGCAGTCCATCCAGGCTGGTCAGCTTACCTGAATTCAGATATTTATTCAATCATCATTGGTCAGAAAAACAACATGTACACAATCATATTACTGATCGAGTTCTGATTAGATGAAACAAATAAAACTGTTTATTTTAGATTGAAAAGGACAAATTAGAAAACTTCCCTTCACAACAACTCACCACAAGTTTTGAAATAGAGGCTCAACTTAGAAACAGACCCAAAAAAACACAAACTTCCCTGTAAAGTTTAACATCACTGCACCAGCGTTTCCATTTCATATATTCTGGATAGAAAACCCGACTGATGGTCACTGTGCAATTTCTGTAAAAAATGAAGGATGGAAATCAGTGAACTTTAACAACAGGAACAATTGGATCTGTGAAAAGAAGGCTTTGTCTGTTTGAGTCAAACTTCAGAAGGTAACATGATAGTTTGAAAAGATTAATTACATTTAAGATAATGCCAACTGGCTTAATAATGTCAAAATGTGAAGATTTCAAGTAATATCACCTTTAATATTTTTGTACAAACAAAAACTTGTGTAAACTTAGTGTGCAACTTTTAACAGCTGTTTACGTACTTTTTGTGCATATTTGGAAAAAAACAAACGCAGATCTAACGTATGAATAGATATTAGAAAATATTTGTTTCCTGTATAATGTTTTAAACTCTTGCTACTGATTGGCCAACAAAAAACAACTTCTCAACAAAATTCAATTGGTTATTGGTGTTTTATACAAAACCAAGCAAACATCCAAAGTCCTAGTTACATCTTAGTAATCTTGTTATACCATGTTATATACTCATTGTAATAATATCTTTTATATCAAGCTGATTATGGAACAGGAACACAGTGTTGGCTTGAAGTTTACATCCGGACTGTCGTGCATACAAATGATTTTCTCTGGAAAAGCAGAAGTTGATATATTTCAAAGCCGTTAGAGACAGATTCGCCTCAACAGAGGAAACAACCACTTCTCTTCTTGTGAGTCTCTGTGGCTCAATTACAGTGGTACTTCTTTGACTACAAGTCGGATAGAGTCAACAGAAAGGTTGTAGTGATGGCGGAGGACGTTAACTATGCTTCAGTTGTATTCAAAAATAAGAACCGATCCCGACCGGAAGGTAAGTCAACTTTTAAAAGTACAGAGCGGCTAGAAAAGATATTCTCAGACTTTGGCTTTAGAACAGAGTCTTTGTTTATGTGACCCTCCTCATATTAAATATTAATTTATTGTACTGGTGTAGGAGCAGGGTACATATTTAGCTAACTAAACCAAGCAGTTTGTCATTGTTCTTGTTGTTTTTTTTTTTATCTCATTGTTGATTATAGTGAACTGTTAATATTTAACCACTGTACACTATTTAAACTTTTAACCTTTCAGCTAAAAACAAAGAGGAAACTGTGTACGATGAAGTGAAGGTGAAAAAGAACTCAACCGAACAAAGTCCAGACACAAATGGTAAGTTGTAAAAGAACACAAAAACAAAACACAGGTGAGTCTGAGAACATTTGGTGCTGATATCGGCTTTGTGAAATCAGACAAACAAACAAACAGACAAACCAATACGTGTAAAACTTCTGACTGACCGCCACGTTGTGGAATAATTGTTGTTTGTAATAAATTGGTTTATTTAAATCAGCAGAAATCATTTAAGAAAAGTCAAAAATGTATGATTGTGTAGTAGTTGATTTGGTAAACATTCAGTCAGGCAAGCCCCAAAATATGTGTTTGGACGGGTCACAATCTGTAAACTTTAGTGAACCCTTATCGACCGGAAACCCAAAATGCGATTGAAACATGATTTAAGAGTTTTATAAATGTTCCTATAAATATATATTTTTAAGATTATCACCTTTAATTGAATGACAACTGATGACTATATTTTCAACATCTATCAATTCTTATCATATCTGAAGGACAGATTACTTAGCAAAAAATAAACAAACAATGAGATGCTTAAATACATTACAGCGTTATATTAGTCAATATTACTGGGTTGGCCTCATAGGAATGGAGGCTATGTCCACTTCTGCCTACAACCTGGTTCATCTGTAGCACAATGTCTGAAAGAATTGATATCAAACATTTTAGAAATTGTAAATCTTTCCTTTTAGTGTCCCAAATGAACATTAATAATACATAATGGCCATGAAGCGTTTCCTTTCTCATGTTTTTCATTGCAAAACATTGTTTTGTGTAAAAATGCAATCTCATGTTGAATTTAAGTTAATTTGAGGTTTTCACAGTCTGATTTAAAAGTTGTTATACTTCCTGTTTCTAACTTACTAAGTTTAAAATACCTTCTTTGGCGATGGCAAGTTAAAGAGGAAATGTTGGACTGAAAAAGACTGTAACTTTGGTTACCCACGTTATTTCATGAACTCCGACTTCTAAAGCCACGTATTTATATGTTTGTCTATCCGATTCCTGCCAGACAAGAATGCAGACGGACGACGTCGCCACTATCGGCTCTTGGCTTGTTGCTTGGCGACTTTCTGTGTCATTTTGCTGTTGGGCATCATAGCAATCTGTGTCTACGGTAAGTATGTAAAACAGACAGTCCATGCACGAACTTAGACACAAGGCAGACCCTTATAGAATAATATTTCTTCTGTTACCATCATGTGATATCAGATTGTTTTACATACCATAAGTTTCTGCTCTTAGTTTTCTAAATCTGTCAAGAACAAAGTGAATTACGAGACACAATAATTCATGGTCAAATGTATGAAGATAGTATAACACAGGTTTTTTTTTTATACAATATATATTTTCAGTACTGTGTAACCAATTATTGCACATTTTGCCTTAATAATAGCCATGTAATTCACCATGTTGGGAAACATCAGGCCAAATAATAAATCTACACCTGCTGTTGGGTTTCTTGGTAACAGTGAAAAGTTTAGAAAACGAAATCATTGGCTGAAAAAAAAAAAAAAAATCTACAACATATTTACCATTAAGTTTTGTTTAATATATTTTTACTTAAAACTACATTAAGCTTTTTTGAGTGAATTTTGTATGAACCAATGGAGGAAGCTGGGAAATATTGAAAGATGGCTTAACACATTGTGAGTGTTGGTCTTTTTATGGGTTTTTTGTTGTTCAAAGAAATAGAAAAAATGCCATCTTAGCTTATAGCTCCCAAAAGGCTGGCAGACCTGAAGTACAACAGACAGGAAGCAGCTTTGATCTTTGATTAAATAACAAAAGCAAAATGAACGATATCAAAACTTCTTACTCTCCCTTTAGAAGCTAATTTTCATTTTTTCAGTTGTTAGTCAAGAAACCAGCAAAACGACTCTTCTGGAAATGAATCGCAACCTGACAAACCTCAACAACAATTTAAGGGAGGACAACACCAACCTGACACGAGCCAACGCTGTCTTAGAGAGCAAGGTCACAAATCTCACTGCAGAAACGATGAAAATCCAGGAGCTGGAGATGGAGAAGAGAAACCTTACAAATCAAATAAAGGACATGGAGGCAAAGGGGAATGAGCTCAACATCAGTCGAGCTCAGTGGAGCATTGATGCCTACTGTCCCAGAAAAGATGGTGGTATGTTGGGATCCCATTAGTTACAAATATATTGAATCTTGATATAACAAGACAGTAAAGTTGATTATTAGTTGATCTCTGTTATTTCAGCACGACATTGTAACTCTTGTCAGCCGGGCTGGATTCTGTTCCAGTCCAGTTGCTATGTGTTTTTGGACTACAAGTCTTCTACCGATTGGAAAAACTGGGAAGAAGCTCGCGAACTCTGCAAAATAAGGAGTTCTGATTTGGTGGTTGTAGATAATGCAGAAGAAAAGGTAATGACAGCATATTGAAAATGAAAATCTATTTTCTGAAGATCTGAACACATGATGAGTCTGTTGGTCACAGTGAGTTTATTAAAGTAAGTAAATATCTCGGATCCCTTTTCCTCTGTTGTCCTCAGAAAAATGTCAGTGATAAGAGCTGGAAAAGTTCAGGAAACGAAGGGTACTGGATTGGACTGAAAGTTGAAGATGGAAAATGGAAGTGGGTCAATGGAAGTGATCTGGCTGACAGGTAAGAGACACATTTCTAAACACTTTGAATGATAAAATATTGACTGTGGATCCAACTGATGTTTTTGATTCCTCAGCTCCTGGATAGAAAACCCGACTGATGGTCACTGTGCAATTTCTCGTCAAACTCAAGGATGGAAATCAGTGAACTGTAACAACAGGAACAATTGGATCTGTGAACAGAAGTCTTTGTCTGTTTGAGTCAAACTTCAGAAGGTAACTTGATAGTCTGCAAAGATTAATCTTATGTAAGATAATGCCAACTGGCTTAATAATGTCAAAATATGAAGATTTCTAGTAATATCACCTTTAATATTTTTGTAAAAACCAAAACATAGAAATAAAGTTAAAGTGTGCTACTATTAACAGCTGTTTGTTTTAAGGTACTTTGTGTACATATTTGGAAAAAATAAAAACAAACACAGATATAATGTGTTAATTTAGATATTAGAAAGTATGTGTTTCCTGTGTAATTTTTAACACTGTTGCAGCTGATTGGCCAACAGAGGGCGCTGCATTACTTCTCAACAAAATGCTTCCAAAGCTGTTTTCTTCAACATTTGTATTCTGATGTAAATAAGTCTTCACACGTTGAGGCAGCAGATAATGTTAGATATCTATTAAGAAGCAAATGCATGTTTTTATCCTGTTATGTTGAATAAAAATGTTAAACTGAACAACAATATTTCTGTTTTCATGTTTTTTTTCTAGTCTCTCAAAAACTTCTCATTTAAAATGTCTGTAAGTTTTGATAAAGTCAGGATGAACTGTATTCTTCAGGATGATATAACAAGTTCAATCAGTATGAGGCAGGAACAGATCTGGTCTCAGTATGTTCACCACGTTTGGACCTCATTAATCAATCACACCGTCGACATCAGCTCCAACAAATCTCCAGATTACAACAGGAAGTTCAATTTATCAGCCAAGTACATATTGTGTGTTTTACAAAGAGGGATTTCATGTTTGAATATCTTTTTCAGTGCTGTTACCTAAAATGCTGATCAAGTCAAAACCTGTTTTGAGTTCATTTTTCTTCCTGGTCATCAAAAAGGATCAGTGGTCACTGTACACCGGGGGTCCTGGATTTGAGGGTGATGGAAGCTCTTCTCTGTCGAGGTCACGTGTTCTCCCATGTTCACGTAACCCGGGTAACTTTCAGTCGCCCAATTTACAGACGTTCCCTAAACGTCTCACCAAACCAGCTGGTGGTCTGAACGTAGCAGAGCCCTTAGCCCCCCCTCCCACTCTCTGAACCACGCACTCACCTACCGGAGACCCCGCAGCTAAGACAGGTGCAGGAGGCAGACAAGATTTGGAGCAAAGTCAGATATTTTGAGATTCCCAAGAGATATCGAGTGAATTTAACAGTATTGTAAGTGAGTTACATGCTGAGCTGCAGCGGAGCTGTCGAGGGAGAAGTTCTCACCGGGACGAACTCCGTCGGGCGTTTCTTCAATGAAGTGGATTATCCAGGTGAGTTGCTACCTGAGGTTATCTTGTTAACTAAGTTTGTGTCAGAGAATTGGGAGTAATTTACTTTGAGGAACATAGCGAAGCAAAACCAGCCAAGATAACAACATTTTGGATGATGTGAATGAAGCACATAACTGTGTGTGTGTGTGTGTGTGTGTGTGTGTGTGTGTGTGTGTGTGTTGAATTTTTGTTAAAGTTACTGTATATGTTGTAAAAGTATGTTGATTGCCAAGTGTATTGTTTGAAATTGAGGCCAAATGAGATAATTTAGTCACAAGTGTTTAAAGTTGTGAAAGTTTTGTGTAAATCTAATGAGATGGAAAAAGAGGAAACTCGGACTATATGATGATGTTCTGCACACTTGTGTACAGGCTGTTTTTTTTTTTTTAGGGATTCATCAAGTGACTACGAGCTGCTTCATCTGCTATCCTGTCTGGATCTTCACCGAGAAATATAAAGGATCCAATTTTATTGGCACTTTGTTTTCTGAGATCTCAGAGTTGTTTTGGATTCAAACAAACAACCGGAAATCCGTTGGAAGAGACTAATGGTGAACTGTTGAACGTTAAGGAACTTCCAAAGATATAAATGAGACCTACTTTGACTGACAACTGTAAAGGACTAAAACAGACTATTAAGATCCAACAACTGAATTATTTTGGGTTTAACAGAGTTCAGAGGTTTATACCTGATTTGAGTGATTATTTGTCATAATATGCAATTCAATGGTTGTTTATCCAATTTTTGTTACAGTTATTTGATTTAAGTGGAATTCATTTTATTGTTAAGAGATGAAGTTGAGTTAATGTGAGATTTAAAGGTATTGTTCAAGTGAAATGGTTTAAATAATTCTGTAAATATATTCCCTCATCATTGAATCATTGGTTGTGTGTGTGCTTTGTGGGCTGGAGGTCTCATTGCTCTTGTATAGAGTTGCTACCACCAATCTCCTTACCCAACCGAGTAATTGAAATGAAGTGAACTGTAACCAAGGTAACCTGAAAAAAGCTTGGCCTGAACTGTTAAAGAACCTCAGATACTGATGTTACATAGATAGTAGTGCCAGGGTTAGCATCATAGATTACCCTTTAGTAAAAGATTACGTGCTGCAACAGCAAGGGTTACATTCACATGTGTCTGCAGGTGAGTCAGTTTGTCTGCGTGTTGATGCTGTTCTTTTCCTGCCTGTTATGCAGTGCATGCTGGGATAAACTCTGATGATCAAAGTCACTTACATTTGATAAAAGATGGTGGTGGAATGTAACCAAGTACATTTACTCAAATACTTAAGTACAAATTTGAGATACTTGTACTTTTACTTTAGTATTTCCTGTTGTGAAGCTTCATTGTTCTATTCGACCACATCTCAGAGGTTTGACAGCTTTAGTTACTTTTAAGATTACAATTTTTCATACCCTTCTTGTCCAGTGAAAACCATGTCTCTCCAAATTTTGGTGAATCGAATTGGAACTTTTCAGAAAAAGTGAAGGATTAAATGTTCCTACTTCTAAATAAACTATTTTTAAAAAAACCACATCGTCACAAAGCTGAAAACAGGGATGTTTTTGTCAGATTGTTGTTTTTAGAGATGAGCGGTTCTCACAGGACAGCGGTACTACAAACACATGATGACACACTAACAGGGAGTCTTTTCTAAACTGTTACTGTTTGATATGTTAAGTAAATTTAACTGTTAATACTCATGTTTTTACTAATGCAAGGTTTTGAATGTAGGATTTTTACCTGTCGTGAAGTAGATACACGTTGTGTTGGTACTTTTACTTAAGTAAAGGACCTGAATACTTCTTCCAGCACTGATGAACTGCAGCAGCCTGAGAAGATGCTGCAGACACACTGTGTGAGTTCAAACTATTTATAGTGAAGACTTCTTATCACAACTGAGCATTAGTTTCTCACCTAACACCAACTGTCGCACCTTCAAAACAGAACTAAAAACCACATCCTTCTCTATCAAGATTAAAAATGTTATTTTAAACTTTGTACATGACTCAGACTTACTTTAAAAAGTCCAGTCGTTCCTCTATCTGCAAGGAGAGTAAACATTTCGCGAGCTTTTCACGGACACTCTTTTGTGTAGCAGAATCATGTTTCTGTAATGCATGATGCCTTTTTAAAGCACAACAACACAGTGTAACTTTGGCATTAAATACATTTGAAGAGTAAAAAAAAAAATCCTTTTCATCTTTACATTTATTACCATGATTTTTCCAGGCTGCCGAGCACATTGGGAATGATTCTATAAATACGGACTAATTTGCTGCAGATATTTAAACATTTGTGTTTGATCGGTGCCGTTGGAGATCAGCGTGTGGATGTGTTCTGTGTCTGAATTTTAAATGGCAGTCCATCCAGGCTGGTCAGCTTACCTGAATTCAGACATTTATTCAATCATCATTGGTCAGAAAAACAACATGTAACACAATCATATTACTGATCGAGTTCTGATTAGAGGAAACAAAGAAACTGTATATTTTTAGATGGAAAAGGACAAATTAGAAAACTTCCCCTCACAACAACTGACCACAAGTTTTGAAATAAAGGCTCAACTTAGAAACAGACCCAAAAAAACACAAACTTCCCTGTAAAGTTTAACATCACTGCAACAGCGTTTCCATTTCATATATTCTGGATAGAAAACCCGACTGTTGGTCACTGTGCAATTTCTGTAAAAAATGAAGGATGGAAATCAGTGAACTGTAACAACAGGAACAATTGGATCTGTGAAAAGAAGGTTTGTCTGTTTGAGTCAAACTTCAGAAGGTAACATGATAGTTTGAAAAGATTAATTACATTTAAGATAATGCCAACTGGCTTAATAATGTCAAAATGTGTAGATTTCAAGTAATATCACCTTTAATATTTTTGTATAAACAAAAACTTAGATGTAAACTTAGTGTGCAACTTTTAACAGCTGTTTACGTACTTTTTATGCATATTTGGAAATAAAAACAAATGCAGATCTAATGTCTGAATAGATATTAGAAAATATTTGTTTCCTGTATAATGTTTTAAATTCTTGCTACTGATTGGCCAACAAAAAACTACTTCTCAACAAAATGCTTCCAAATCTGTTTTCTTCAACATTTGTATTCTGATGTAAATAAGTCTTCACACGTTGAGGCAGCAGATAATGTTAGATATCTATTTAGAAGAAAATGCATATTTTTATCCTGTTATGTTGAATAAAAATGTTAAACTGAACAATATTTCTGTTTTCTATTTTTTTTCTAATATCTCAAAACATTCTCATTAAAAATGTCAGTAAATTTTGATAAAGTCAGGATGAACTGCATTCTTCAGGATGATATAACAAGTTCAATCAGTATGAGGCAGGAACAGATCTGGTCTCAGTATGTTCACCACGTTTGGACCTCATTAATCAATCACACCGTCGACATCAGCTCCAACAAATCTCCATATTACAACAGGAAGTTCAGTTTATCAGCCATGCACATATTGTGTGTTTTACAAAGAGGGATTTCATGTTTGAATATCTTTTTCATTGCTGTTACCTAAAATGCTGATCAAGTCAAAACCTGGTTTGCACTAATTTTTCTTCCTGGTCATCAAAAAGGATCAGTGGTCACTGTACACCGGTGTTTTACACAAAACCAAGAAAACATCCAAAGTCCTAGTTACATATTAGTAATGTTGTTATACCATGTTATATACTCATTGTAATAATATATTTTATATCAAGCTGATTATGGAACAGGAACACAGTGTTGGCTTGAAGTTTATTTCTGGACTGTTGTGCATACAAATGACTTTCTCAGGAAAAGCAGACGTTGGTATATTTCAAAACTGTGAGAGACAGATTCACCTCAACAGAGGAAACAACCACTTCTCTTCTTATGAGTCACTGTGGCTCAATTACAGTGGTACTTCTTTGACTACAAGTCGGATAGACTCAACAGAAAGGTTGTAGCGATGGCGGAGGACGTTAACTACGCTTCAGTTGTATTCAAAAATAAGAACCGATCCCGACCGGAAGGTAAGTCAACTTTTAAAAGTACAGAGCGACTAGAAAAGATATTCTCAGACTTTGGCTTTAGAAGAGAGTCTTTGTTTATGTGACCCTCCTCATATTAAATATTAATTTATTGTACTGGTGTAGGAGCAGGTTACATATTTAGCTAACTTAACCAAGCAGTTTGTCATTGTTGTTGTTTTTTTTTTATCTCATTGTTGATTATAGTGAACTGTTAATATTTAACCACTGTACACTATTTTAACTTTTAACCTTTCAGCTAAAAACGAAGAGGAAACTGTGTACGATGAAGTGAAGGTGAAAAAGAACTCAACCGAACAAAGTCCAGACACAAATGGTAAGTTGTAAAAGAACACAAAAACAAAACACAGGTGAGTCTGAGAACATTTGGTGCTGATATCGGCTTTGTGAAGTCAAACAGACAAACAAACAAACAGACAAACACGTGTAAAACTTCTGACTGACCGCCACGTTGTGGAATAATTGTTGTTTGTAATAAAATGGTTTATTTAAATCAGCAGAAATCATTTAAGAAAAGTCAAAAATGTATGATTGTGTAGTAGTTGATTTGGTAAACATTCAGTCAGGGAAGCTCCAAAATATGTGTTTGGACGGGTCACAATCTGTAAACTTTAGTGAACCCTTATCGACCGGAAACCCAAAATACGATTGAAACATGATTTAAGAGTTTTACAAATGTTCTTATAAATATATATTTTTAAGATTATCACCTTTAATTGAATGACAACTGATGACTATATTTTCAACATCTATCAATTCTTATTATATCTGAAGGACAGATTACTTAGCAAAAAACTAAACAAACAATGAGACGCTTAAATACGTTACAGCGTTATATTAGTCGATATTACTGGGTTGGCCTCATAGGAATGGAGGCTATGTCCACTTCTGCCTACAACCTGGTTCATCTGTAGCACAATGTCTGAAAGAATTGATAACAAACATTTGAGAAATTGTAAATCTTTCCTTTTAGTCTCCCACGTGAACATTAATAATACATAATGGCCATGAAGCGTTTCCTTTCTCGTGTTTTTCTGTTACAAAACATTGTTTTGTGTAAAAATGCAATATCATGTTGAATTTAAGTTAATTTGAGGTTTTCACAGTCTGATTTAAAAGTTGTTATACTTCCTGTTTCTAACTTATTAAGTTTAAAATACCTTCTTTGGCGATGGCAAGGTAAAGAGGAAATGTTGGACTGAAAAAGACTGTAACTTTGGTTACCCACATTATTTCATGAGCTCCGACTTCTAAAGCCACGTATTTATATGTTTGTCTATCCGATTCCTGCCAGACAAGAAAGCAGACGGACGACGTCGCCACTATCGGCTCTTGGCTTGTTGCTTGGTGACTTTCTGTGTCATTTTGCTGTTGGGCATCATAGCAATCTGTGTCTACAGTAAGTATGTAAAACAGACAGTCCATGCACGAACTTAGACACAAGGCAGACCCTTATAGAATAATATTTCTTCTGTTACCATCATGTGATATCAGATTGTTTTACATACCATAAGTTTCTGCTTCTAGTTTTCTAAATCTGTCAAGAACAAAGTGAATTACTAGACACAATAATTCATGGTCAAATGTATGAAGATAGTATAACACAGGGTTTTTTTTGTACAATATATATTTTCAGTTCTGTGTAACCAATTATTGCACATTTTGCCTTAATAATAGCCATGTAATTCACCATGTTGGGAAACATCAGGCCAAATAATAAATCTACACCTGCTGTTGGGTTTCTTGGTAACAGGGAAAATTTTAGAACACGAAATCATTGGCTAAAAAAAATAAATCTGCAAAATATTTACCATTGAATGTTGTTTCAGTCATTTTTACTTAAAACTACATTGTTAAACTGTTTTGAGTGAATTTTGTATGAACCAATGGGGGAAGCTGGGAAATATTGAAAGATGGCTTAACACATTGTGAGTGTTGGTCTTTTTGTGGCTTTTTTTGTTGTTCTCTGAAATAGAAAAAACACAATCTTAGCTTATAGCTCCCAAAAGGCTGGCAAACCTGAAGTATAACAGACAGGAAGCAGTTTTGATCTGTGATAAAATAACAAAAGCAAAATGAACAATACCAAAACTGCTTACTCTCCTTTCAGAAGCTAATTTTCATTTTGCAGTTGTTAGTCAGGAAAACAGCCAAACGACTCTTCTGGAAATGAATCGCAACCTGACAAACCTCAACAACAATTTAAGGGAGGACAACACCAACCTGACATGAGCTAATTCTGTCTTATAGAGCAATGTCATAAATCTCACTGCAGAAAAGCACAACCTTATGATGAAAAACCAGGAGCTGAAGACACAAAACCAGGAGCTGGAGACACAAATTCAGGAGCTGGAGATGGAGAAGAGAAACCTTACAAATCAAATAAAGGACATGGAGGCAAAGGGGAATGAGCTCAACATCAGTCGAGCTCAGTGGAGCATTGATGCCTACTGTCCCAGAAAAGATGGCGGTATGTTGGGAACCCATTAGTTATAAAAATATTGAATCTTGATATAACGAGACAGTAAAGTTGTTTATTAGTTGATCTCTGTTATTTCAGGAAGAAAGTGTAACTCTTGTCAGTCGGGCTGGAATCTGTTTCAGTCCAGTTGCTGTGTGGTTTTGAACAACAAGAATTCTACCGATCGGAAAACCTGGGAAGAAGCTCGAGAAAACTGCACAATAAGGAGTTCTGATTTGGTGGTTGTAGATAATGCAGAAGAAAAGGTAATGACAGCTTATATTAAATGAAAATGTATTTTCTGAAGATCTGAACACACGCTGAGTCTGTTGGTCACATTGAGTTTATTAAAGTAAGTAAATATCTCTGTTCCATTTTCCTCTGTTGTCCTCAGAAAAATGTCAGTGATAACAGCTGGGGAAGTTCAGGAAACGAAGGGTACTGGATTGGACTGAAAGCTGATGGTGGAAAATGGAAGTGGGTCGATGGAAGTGATCTGGCTAACAGGTAAGAGACACATTTCTAAACACTTTGAATGATAAAATCTTGACTCTGGATCCAACTGATGTTTTTGTTTCCTCAGCTCCTGGATAGAAAACCCGACTGATGGTCACTGTGCAATTTCTCGCCAAACTCAAGGATGGAAATCAGTGAACTGTAACAACAGGAACAATTGGATCTGTGAACAGAAGTATTTGTCTGTTTGAGTCAAACTTCAGAAGGTAACTTGATAGTCTGCAAAGATTAATCTTATGTAAGATAATGCCAACTGGCTTAATAATGTCAAAATATGAAGATTTCTAGTAATATCACATTTGATATTTTTGTAAAAACCAAAACATAGAAATAAAGTTAAAGTGTGCTACTATTAACAGCTGTTTGTTTTAAGGTACTTTGTGTACATATTTGGAAAAAATAAAAACAAACACAGATATAATGTGTTAATTTAGATATTAGAAAGTATGTGTTTCCTGTGTAATTTTTAACACTGTTGCAGCTGATTGGCCAACAGAGGGCGCTGCATTACTTCTCAACAAAATGCTTCCAAAGCTGTTTTCTTCAACATTTGTATTCTGATGTAAATAAGTCTTCACAGGTTGAGGCAGCAGATAATGTTAGGTATCTGTTTAGAAGAAAATGCATGTTTTTATCCTGTTATGTTGAATAAAAATGTTAAACTGAACAACAATATTTCTGTTTTCTTGTTTTTTCTAATCTCTCAAAACATTCTCATTAAAAATGTCAGTTAGTTTTGATAAAGTCAGGATGAACTGCATTCTTCAGGATGATATAACAAGTTCAATCAGTATGAGGCAGGAACAGATCTGGTCTCAGTATGTTCACCACGTTTGGACCTCATTAATCAATCACACCGTCGACATCAGATCCAACAAATCTCCAGATTACAACAGGAAGTTCAATTTATCAGCCAAGCACATATTGTGTGTTTTACAAAGAGGGATTTCATGTTTGAATATCTTTTTCAGTGCTGTTACCTAAAATGCTGATCAAGTCAAAACCTGTTTTGCACTAATTTTTCTTCCTGGTCATCAAAAAGGATCAGTGGTCACTGTACACCGGGGGTCCTGGATTTGAGGGTGATGGAAGCTCTTCACCGTCGAGGTCACGTGTTCTCCCATGTTAATGGAAAAAGGTAACTTTCAGTCGCCCAATTTACAGACGTTCCCTAAACGTCTCACCAAACCAGCTGGTGGTCTGAACGTAGCAGAGCCCTTAGCCCCCCCTCCCACTCTCTGAACCACGCACTCACCTACCGGAGACCCCGCAGCTAAGACAGGTGCAGGAGGCAGACAAGATTTGGAGCAAAGTCAGATATTTTGAGATTCCCAAGAGATATCGAGTGAATTTAACAGTATTGTAAGTGAGTTACATGCTGAGCTGCAGCGGAGCTGTCGAGGGAGAAGTTCTCACCGGGACGAACTCCGTCGGGCGTTTCTTCAATGAAGTGGATTATCCAGGTGAGTTGCTACCTGAGGTTATCTTGTTAACTAAGTTTGTGTCAGAGAATTGGGAGTAATTTACTTTGAGGAACATAGCGAAGCAAAACCAGCCAAGATAACAACATTTTGGATGATGTGAATGAAGCACATAGCTGTGTGTGTTTGTGTGTGTGTGTGTGTTGAATTTTTGTTAAAGTTACTGTATATGTTGTAAAAGTATGTTGATTGCCAAGTGTATTGTTTGAAATTGAGGTAAAACGAGATAATTTAGTCACAAGTGTTTAAAGTCGTGAATGTTTTGTGTAAATCTAATGTGATGGAAAAAGAGGAAACTCTGACTATATGATGATGTTCTGCACACTTGTGTACAGGCTGTTTTTTTTTTTTTAGGGATTCATCAAGTGACTACGAGCTGCTTCATCTGCTATCCTGTCTGGATCTTCACCGAGAAATATAAAGGATCCAATTTTATTGGCACTTTGTTTTCCGAGATCTCAGAGTTGTTTTGGATTCAAACAAACAACCGGAAATCCGTTGGAAGAGACTAATGGTGAACTGTTGAACGTTAAGGAACTTCCAAAGATATAAATGAGACCTACTTTGACTGACAACTGTAAAGGACTAAAACAGACGATTAAGATCTAACAACTGAATTATTTTGGGTTTAACAGAGTTCAGAGGTTTATACCTGATTTTAGTTACATTATTTGACATAATATGCAATTCAATGGTTGTTTATCCAATTTTGTTACGCAGTTATTTGAGTTAAAGTTGCTGCAAGTTAGACCTTTAAACAGTTTCTCATCAGTCTTCAGCTCATGTTTTTTTAGGCGGGGCTAAAAGGTCGCTTCAGTACGTCACCGATCTACCGCACAGACGGTTTATATAACCTTCTGCATGGCTCCTCCTCTCACGGTGAAACGCTATAAAAGCCTGGAGCTCATTTGCATAAGAGGTCATCCCACTCTGCTGTAGTCAGATTGTTATTGTCCATCAGCTGGCTGCTGCAGGACGTCTCCCTCCACCCGCAAGTGAATCTTTCCTGGAAGCAAGAACCTCCAAAGCAGCGCCGCATCGCTATTTAAATTCCCTACTGATGAAGAAAGGAAAAAGAGGCGGATTGATTTCGTGAAGAGCCTCGCTAAAGGAGACGTTAGGATCGACACCAACAGCCGCCTCTCCAGGGACCGTTTCACAGAGGACAGTTTCAACTTGGACCGGAGACGGATGCAGTTCACGGACACACGGCTTCTCCTGCAGCTCGGAGCCGAACCGAGCTTCACCCTCCCGGCCGTTCGTCCTCCGGTCGCACCGGCACCGTCCGCCGCCGCCAGCAGTCCACCACTCAGCGGAAGTTCTGTGTGCTTGTTATAATTATACCAGATAACTTTTCCACAGTGACTCTGCTACATTTAGTCCTCGGTGCAAACCGCTAACGTGATTTTACTCGATGTAGAATAACTTTATTTTCATGAAATGGGAGCTGATGTGCTAATTAGCTTCTATTGAGTTCGTAGCAGAGTTCAGAGGAAAATGCTCCGAAAACAGCAGATTTTTTTTACGCGTGTCAATATAGCTCCGATAAGGAACTATAATATATGTAACTCTGTATTTTACATGTCGGGGTGATGGTAAACATGGACCAGAGGAGATCTAGTCCTCCTGATTAATGAGGGTTGTTGATTTTGTACTCCGGTGTAACGTTACAATCAGCGACCCTCTCGGTTACATGTACCGGTACCGGTCGGGATAAAGGAACCCAACTACATGTGGAGGAGGAGGAGGAGGAGGAGGAGGACGAGGAGGAGGAGGAGGGACATCAGTGAAAGAGAAAGACTTACTTCTCAACCTGAGCAGGTTCAAAGTTTGAATTAACGTGATGTAATGAATTAACATGTGATGTCATGAATTAACATGTGATGTCATGAATTAACATGTGATGTCATGAATTAACATGTGATGTAATGAATTAACATGTGATGTAATGAATTAACATGTGATGTCATGAATTAACGTGTGATGTAATGCAGCGTTGTTCATGTTACAGTCGTTACTGAACTAAATCAACTCCTCCATTCTTATTATCTCCACTATTGTAATGCAGGTGCGTTAGAAGTAGTTGGAGACTCACTGTCTTCTGTCTCTGGTGTCCAGTTTGACTCCTGTGTTACAGCTCAGGGGGACAAGCTTCATTTATATGCATCTGTATGTTTCACTCATTGGACATATAAATTCTGATTCTATTGTGTTTTCCCAAAGCAGGCTGCTCCATCCAGCAGAGAGACAGAGTACCAGTGGGACATCATGCATAAAGTCACCGAGGGGTTGGATGTCAGACGGACCGCTTAGTGGGGAAAAGAACTGCAGCCACAGGACTGTCCTACAGGACACTGAACACCTCCCAGTGAGTGGGCGGAGCTTCAGCTCCTTCAGGACACGCCCCCCCAGTCTCAGAGCAGAGAAGACTGATGATTTTCTCACGATTTCAAATCCTACTTTAATATACTTGTCGGTGTTTTTTTCATTCAAATTTGGATGGGTAGTTAACAACCCATACTTCTGTGGTGTTATGAACTTAAAACTCATTTTCATTTCTACTTTACAGCATCTTTAAGTAAAGGACCTGAATACTTCTTCCAGCACTGATGAACTGCAGCAGCCTGAGAAAATACTGCAGACACACTGTGAGTTCAAACCATTTATAAATAAGACTTCTCATCACAACTGAGCATTAGTTTCTCAGCAAACACCAACTGTCACACCTTCAAAACAGAACTAAAAACCACATGCTTCTCTATCAAGATTAAAACTGGTATTTTAAACTTGCTACACAACTCAGACTTACTTTTAAAAGTCCAGACGTTCCTCTATCTGCAAGGGGAGTAAACATTTCTCACGCTTTTCACCTACACTCTTTTGTGTAGCAGAATCATATTTCTGTAATGCATGATGCCTTTTTAAAGCACAACAACACAGTGTAACTTTGGCATTAAATACATTTGAAGAGTAAAAAAAAAAAATCCTTTTCATCTTTACATTTATTTCCATGATTTTTCCAGGCTGCCGAGCACATTGGGAGTGATTCTATAAATACGGACTAATTTGCTGCAGATATTTAAACATTTGTGTTTGATCGGTGCCGTTGGAGATCAGCGTGTGGATGTGTTCTGTGTCTGAATTTTAAATGGCAGTCCATCCAGGCTGGTCAGCTTACCTGAATTCAGACATTTATTCAATCATCATTGGTCAGAAAAACAACATGTACACAATCATATTACTGATCGAGTTCTGATTAGATCAAACAAAGAAACTGTATATTTTTAGATGGAAAAGGACAAATTAGAAAACTTCCCCTCACAACAACTGACCACAAGTTTTGAAATAGAGGCTCAACTTGCGTACTTTTTGTCCATATTTGGAAAAAAAACAAACACAGATCTAACGTATGAATAGATATTAGAAAATATTTGTTTCCTGTATAATGTTTTAAACTCTTGCTGCTGATTGGCCAACAAAAAACTACTTCTCAACAAAATGCTTCCAAAGCTGTTTTCTTCAACATTTGTATTCTAATGTAAATAAGTCTTCACACGTTGAGGCAGCAGATAATGTTAGATATCTATTTAGAAGAAAATGTGTGTTTTTATCCCGTTATGTTGTTTAAAAATGTTAAACTGAACAACAATATTTCTGTTTTCTTTGTTTTTTTTTCGAATCTCAAAACAGTCTCATTAAAAATATCAGGAAGTTTTGATGAAGTCAGGATGAACTGCATTCTTCAGGATGATATAACAAGTTCAATCAGTATGAGGCAGGAACAGATCTGGTCCCAGTATGTTCACCACGTTTGGACCTCATTAATCAATCACACCGTCGACATCAGCTCCAACAAATCTCCAGATTACAACAGGAAGTTCAATTTATCAGCTCAGCACATACAGTATTGTGTGTTTTACAAAGAGGGATTTCATGCTTGTATATCTTTTTCAGTGCTGTTACCGAAAATGCTGATCAAGTCAAAACCTGTTTTGCACTAATTGTTCTTCCTGGTCAGCAAAAAGGATCAGTGGTCACTGTACACCGGGGGTCCTGGATTTGAGGGTGATGGAAGCTCTTCTCTGTCGAGGTGGGCGGCCATCTTCCTCCATGTGTTGGGGTGAGGTGAGTGTATCTCTTAACACTGCTATACTCAGTATTACAGGAACATTTATACGTGCATCGACGGCCACAAAAGAAGAGTTCAGACCGGAGCAATCTGCAGTAAAGGTGTGAGACCATGTGAGTAATGGTGCAGAGAAAAAAAAAAAAAAACACAACAGCAGATGGGTATATTCAATTGGTTATTGGTGTTTTACACAAAACCAAGAAAACATCCAAAGTCCTTGTTACATCTTAGTAATCTTGTTATACCATGTTATATACTCATTGTAATAATATATTTTATATCAAGCTGATTATGGAACAGGAACACAGTGTTGGCTTGAAGTTGACATCCGGACTGTCGTGCATACAAATGACTTTCTCAAGAAAAGCAGAAGTTGATATATTTCAATGCCGTGAGAGACAGATTCACCTCAACAGAGGAAACAGCCACTTCTCTTCTTGTGAGTCTCTGTAGCTCAATTACAGTGGTACTTCTTTGACTACAAGTCAGATAGACTCAACAGAAAGGTTGTAGTGATGGCGGAGGACGTTAACTACGCTTCAATTGTATTCAAAAATAAGAACCGATCCCGACCGGAAGGTAAGTCAACTTTTAAAAGTACAGAGCGACTAGAAAAGATATTCTCAGACTTTGGCTTTAGAACAGAGTCTTTGTTTATGTGACCCTCCTCATATTAAATATTAATTTATTGTACTGGTGTCGGAGCAGGTTACATATTTAGCTAACTTAACCAAGCAGTTTGTCATTGTTCTTTTTTTTTTTTTTTTAATCTCATTGTTGATTATAGTGAACTGTTAATATTTAACCACTGTACACTATTTAAACTTTTAACCTTTCAGCTAAAAACGAAGAGGAAACTGTGTACGATGAAGTGAAGGAGAAAAAGAACTCAACCGAACAAAGTCCAGACACAAATGGTAAGTTGTAAAAGAACACAAAAACAAAACACAGGTGAGTCTGAGAACATTTGGTGCTGATATCGGCTTTGTGAAATCAAACAAACAAACAAACAAACAAACAAACAAACACGTGTAAAACTTCTGACTGACCGCCATGTTGTGGAATAATTGTTGTTTGTAATAAATTGGTTTATTTAAATCAGCAGAAATCATTTAAGAAAAGTCAAAAATATATGATTGTATAGTAGTTGATTTGGTAAACATTCAGTCAGGCAAGCTCCAAAATATGTGTTTGGACGGGTCACAATCTGTAAACTTTAGTGAACCCTTATCGACCGGAAACCCAAAATGCGATTGAAACATGATTTAAGAGTTTTACAAATGTTCTTATAAATATATATTTTTAAGATTATCATCTTTAATTGAATGACAACTGATGACTATATTTTCAACATCTATCAATTCTTATCATATCTGAAGGACAGATTACTTAGCAAAAAATAAACAAACAATGAGACGCTTAAATACATTACAGCGCTATATTAGTCGATATTACTGGGTTGGCCTCATAGGAATGGAGGCTATGTCCACTTCTGCCTCCAACCTGGTTCATCTGTAGCACAATGTCTGAAAGAATTGATATCAAACATTTGAGAAATTGTAAATCTTTCCTTTATGTGTCCCACGTGAACATTAATAATACATAATGGTCATGAAGCGTTTCCTTTCTCATGTTTTTCTGTTACAAAACATTGTTTTGTGTAAAAATGCAATCTCATGTTGAATTTAAGTTAATTTGAGGTTTTCACAGTCTGATTTAAAAGTTTTTATACTTCCTGTTTCTAACTTACTAAGTTTAAAATACCTTCTTTGGCGATGGCAAGGTAAAGAGGAAATGTTGGACTGAAAAAGACTGTAACTTTGGTTACCCACGTTATTTCATGAACTCCGACTTCTAAAGCCACGTATTTATATGTTTGTCAATCCGATTCCTGCCAGACAAGAAAGCAGACGGACGACGTCGCCACTATCGGCTCTTGGCTTGTTGCTTGGCGACTTTCTGTGTCATTTTGCTGTTGGGCATCATAGCAATCTGTGTCTACGGTAAGTATGTAAAACAGACAGTCCATGCACGAACTTAGACACAAGGCAGACCCTTATAGAATAATATTTCTTCTGTTACCATCATGTGATATCAGATTGTTTTACATACCATAAGTTTCTGCTTTTAGTTTTCTAAATCTGTCAAGAACAAAGTGAATTACTGGACACAATAATTCATGGTCAAATGTATGAAGATAGTATAACACAGGTTTTTTTTTATACAATATATATTTTCAGTACTGTGTAACCAATTATTGCACATTTTGCCTTAATAATAGCCATGTAATTCACCATGTTGGGAAACATCAGGCCAAATAATAAATCTGCACCTGCTGTTGGGTTTCTTGGTAACATTGAAAAGTTTAGAACACGAAATCATTGGCTAAAAAAAAAAAAAAAATCTACAAAATATTTACCATTGAATGTTGTTTAAGTCATTTTTACTTCAAACTACATTGTTAAACTGTTTTGAGCGAATTTTGTGTGAACCAATGGGGGAAGCTGGGAAATATTGAAAGATGGCTTAACACATTGTGAGTGTTGGTTTTTTTGTGGCTTTTTTGTTGTTCTCTGAAATAGAACAAACACAATCTTAGCTTATAGCTCCCAAAAGGCTGGCAAACCTGAAGTACAACAGACAGGAAGCAGCTTTGATCTGTGATGAAATAACAAAAGCAAAATGAACGATATCAAAACTTCTTACTCTCCCTTAAGAAGCTAATTTTCATTTTACAGTTGCTAAATTAAGTCATGAAAACAGCCAAACGACTCTTCTGGAAATGAATCGCAACCTGACAAACCTCATCAACAATTTAAGGGAGGACTACATCAATCTGACAGTCCAGTTTGACAACCTGACGCGAGCCTTTGCTGTCTAAGAGAGCAATGTCATAAATCTCACTGCAGAAAAGATGAACCTCACGATGCAAAACCAGAAGCTGGAGACACAAAACCAGGAGCTGGAAATGGAGACGAGAAACCTTATAAATCAAATAAAGGACATGGAGGCAAAGGGGAATGAGCTCAACATCAGTCGAGCTCAGTGGAGCATTGATGCCTACTGTCCCAAAGATGGCGGTATGTTGGGATCCAATTAGTTATAAAAATATTGAATCCTGATATAACGAGACAGTAAAGTTGTTTATTAGTTGATCTCTGTTATTTCAGGAAGACGGTGTAAATCTTGTCAGCCGGGCTGGAATCTGTTTCAGCCCAGTTGCTATGTGGTTTTGGACTACAAGAATTCTACCGATCGGAAAACCTGGGAAGAAGCTCGAGAACTCTGCAAAATAAGGAGTTCTGATTTGGTGGTTGCAGATAATGCAGAAGAAAAGGTAATGACAGCTATTATTAAATTAAAATGTATTTTCTGAAGATCTGAACACACGCTGAGTCTGTTGGTCACATTGAGTTTATTAAAGTAAGTAAATATCTCTGATCCCTTTTCCTCTGTTGTCCTCAGACATATGTCCATGTTAACAGCTATGACCGTCCAGAAAACGAAGGGTACTGGATTGGACTGAAAGTTGAAGATGGAAAATGGAAGTGGGTCGATGGAAGTGATCTGGCTAACAGGTAAAAGACGCATTTCTAAACACTTTGAATGATAAAATCTTGACTCTGGATTCAACTGATGTTTTTGTTTTCCTCAGCTCCTGGATAGAAAACCCGACTGATGGTCACTGTGCAATTTCTCGCCAAACTCAGGGATGGAAATCAGTGAAATGTAACAACAGGAACAATTGGATCTGTGAACAGAAGTCTTTGTCTGTTTGAGTCAAACTTCAGAAGGTAACTTGATAGTCTGCAAAGATTAATTACATGTAAAATAATGCCAACTGGCTTAATAATGTCAAAATATAAAGATTTACAGTAATATCACATTTAATATTTTTGTAAAAACCAAAACTTAGAAATAAAATAAAATGTGTGCTACTTTTAACAGCTATTTGTTTTGGTACTTTTTGTTTACATCTGGAAAAAAAACAAACACAGATCTAATGTATAAATAGATATTAGAAAATATTTGTTTCCTGTATGTAATTTTTAACACTGTTGCAGCTGAATGGCCAACAGAGGGCGCTGCATTACTTCTCAACAAAATGCTTCCAAAGCTGTTTTCTTCAACATTTGTATTCTGATGTAAATAAGTCTTCACACGTTGAGGCAGCAGATAATGTTAGATATCTATTTAGGAGAGCATGCATGTTTTTAGCCTGTTGTGTTGAATAAAAATGTTACACTGAACAACAATATTTCTGTTTTCTTGTTTTTTTTCTAACCTCTCAAAAACTTCTCATTTAAAATGTCAGTAAGTTTTGATAAAGTCAGGATGAACTGCATTCTTCAGGATGATATAACAAGTTCAATCAGTATGAGGCAGGAACAGATCTGGTCTCAGTATGTTCACCACGTTTGGACCTCATTAATCAATCACACCGTCGACATCAGCTCCAACAAATCTCCAGATTACAACAGGAAGTTCAATTTATCAGCCAAGTACATATTGTGTGTTTTACAAAGAGGGATTTCATGTTTGAATATCTTTTTCAGTGCTGTTACCTAAAATGCTGATCAAGTCAAAACCTGTTTTGCACAACTTTTTCTTCCTGGTCATCAAAAAGGATCAGTGGTCACTGTACACCGGGGGTCCTGGATTTGAGGGTGATGGAAGTTCTTCTCTATCGAGGTCACGTGTTCTCCGATGTTCAATTAACCCAGGTAATGTTCAGTTACCCAATTTACAGACGTTCCCTAAACGTCTCACCAAACCAGCTGGTGGTCTGAACGTAGCAGAGCCCTTAGCCCCCCCTCCCACTCTCTGAACCACGCACTCACCTACCGGAGACCCCGCAGCTAAGACAGGTGCAGGAGGCAGACAAGATTTGGAGCAAAGTCAGATATTTTGAGATTCCCAAGAGATATCGAGTGAATTTAACAGTATTGTAAGTGAGTTACATGCTGAGCTGCAGCGGAGCTGTCGAGGGAGAAGTTCTCACCGGGACGAACTCCGTCGGGCGTTTCTTCAATGAAGTGGATTATCCAGGTGAGTTGCTACCTGAGGTTATCTTGTTAACTAAGTTTGTGTCAGAGAATTGGGAGTAATTTACTTTGAGGAACATAGCGAAGCAAAACCAGCCAGGATAACAACATTTTGGATGATGTGAATGAAGCACATAACTGTGTGTGTCTGTGTGTGTGTGTGTGTGTGTGTGTGTGTGTGTGTGTGTGTGTGTGTTGAATTTTTGTTAAAGTTACTGTATATGTTGTAAAAGTATGTTGATTGCCAAGTGTATTGTTTGAAATTGAGACAAAATGAGATAATTTAGTCACAAGTGTTTAAAGTTGTGAAAGTTTTGTGTAAATCTAATGTGATGGAAAAAGAGGAAACTCTGACTATATGATGATGTTCTGCACACTTGTGTACAGGCTGTTTTTTTTTTAGGGATTCATCAAGTGACTACGAGCTGCTTCATCTGCTATCCTGTCTGGATCTTCACCGAGAAATATAAAGGATCCAATTTTATTGGCACTTTGTTTTCCGAGATCTCAGAGTTGTTTTGGATTCAAACAAACAACCAGAAATCCGTTGGAAGAGACTAATGGTGAACTGTTGAACGTTAAGGAACTTCCAAAGATATAAATGAGACCTACTTTGACTGACAACTGCAAAGGACTAAAACAGACTATTAAGTTCTAACAACTTCTTCTAACAGAGAAAACTTCCCCTCACAACAACTCACCATAAGCTTTAAAACAGAGGCTCAATTGTCACAACTTTAAAACAGAACAAAAACCCACAAACTTCCCTGTACAGTTTAACATCACTGCACCAGCGTTTCCATTTCAGCCTTCATATGCAGCTCAATCGCTGGTGAACTTAATGCTTTTTCCAGGATGAACAGAAAAACACAGACACTGACGGTCAATGTTAGAAATCCAAATGTTTCTTTCTCTGCAGGTAGGATGCTTTCTGACAGATTCAAACTTCACAAGCGTCTCATCTTTTGTGAAGCAGAATCTTGTTTTATTCATTTTCATAATGATGAGCATAACGACACCTTGGTCAAATTAATTTGAGATGTCACGATTGACTTTATGTTCTAATTTGTATCATGATTTTCTCAGTCTGCTGATTCTGGAAATAATGTTTAATTTACTGCAGATCTTTGAGAACTTATGTTTGATTTGTTTCAGAGGAACTTGAAGAAGGTGACTATGAAAATTCACCAGTTTATACTGTGGACAAAATAACAGCCACCTCAGGTATGTTATTACTTCATCAAGATAAAAGTGTAAATTGGTATTTTAAATTAATAATTTTTGCCATTTCTTTAATTTAACTTTTTTTTAACCTTTTTTCATTTTTCTATCTTGCATTATTATTTTTCCAATTTTCATATCGGGAGTGATTGGGCTAATTCACTGTCATTACTTAAGTACTTGTGTTTGTTCTGAACGGTTTCAGACAAACTTGAGAAAGGCAGGAATGTAAATGCAGCAGTATGCATTGTGGACCAAAAACCAGCCACTGCAGGTTATTTTCACAATTTACTGCACAAATTTTATAAAAGCATATTTAATTGTTTTAAAGTTTCGTGTTGATTTATTTAAAAAAAAAAAAAAAGATCCCTTTTTCTTTCAGACAAGAAGTCTCCCTCTTTCACTCATTCTTTTCCAACAATAACAGTGAGTTGGTTGATACTGTTTGTTATTGTGGCCCTTCGAATATATTGTAAGTATAACTCAAAAGTAAACAAATATTTCGATGTCGTTGTTGTGAAATAATTCTGAACAAAAATGCATTTTATCTGACTTTCAATTTATGTCAAACTTGTTTGATTTTTGTTAATTTGTTGTCCAATATCAGCTCACTGCCAACTATCTTCCTGTACGTTTGACCTTAAGTTACCTCGTTCATTTCTGAAAACAACGCCAAGCTGACGGCAGAAAAGATGAACCTGGAGAAACAAAACCAGGAGCTGGAGAAACAAAACCAGGAGCTGGAGACACAAAACCAGGAGCTGGAGACACAAAACCAGGAGCTGGAGACACAAAACCAGGAGCTGGAGATGGAGAAGAGAAACCTTACAAATCAAATAAACGACATGAAGTCAAAGGGGAATGAGCTCAACATCAGTCGAGCTCAGTGGAGCATTGATGCCTACTGTCCCAGAAAAGATGGTATGTTGGGATCCCATTAGTTATAAAAATATTCAATCCTGATATAACGAGACAGTAAAGTTGATTATTAGTTGATCTATGTTATTTCAGGAAGACAGTGTAAATCTTGTCAGCCGGGCTGGGTTCTGTTCCAGTCCAGTTGCTATGTGTTTTTTGACTACCAGACTTCTACCGATCGGAAAACCTGGGAAGAAGCTCGAGAAAACTGCACGATAAGGAGTTCTGATTTGGTGGTTGTAGATAATGCAGAAGAAAAGGTAATGACAGCTATTATTAAATTGAAATGTATTTTCTGAAGATCTGAACACACGCTGAGTCTGTTGGTCACAGTGAGTTTATTAAAGTAAGTAAATATCTGTGATCCCTTTTCCTCTGTTGTCCTCAGAAATATGTCAGTGATAACAGCTGGAGAAGTTCAGGAAACAAAGGGTACTGGATTGGACTGAAAGCTGATGGTGGAAAATGGAAGTGGGTCGATGGAAGTGATCTGGCTGACAGGTAAGAGACACATTTCTAAACACTTTGAATGATAAAATCTTGACTCTTGATACAACTGATTTTTTGTTTTTCTCAGCTCCTGGATAGAAAACCCGACTGATGGTCACTCTGCAATTTCTGTAAAATATGAAGGATGGAAATCAGTGAACTGTAACAACAGGAACGATTGGATCTGTGAACAGAAGGCTTTGTCTGTTTGAGTCAAACTTCAGAAGGTAACTTGATAGTCTGCAAAGATTAATCTTATGTAAGATAATGCAACTGGCTTAATAATGTCAAAATATAAAGATTTACAGTAATATCACATTTACTATTTTTGTAAAAACCAAAACTTAGAAATAAAATTAAAGTATGCTACTTTTAACAGCTGTTTGTTTTGGTACTTTGTGTACATATTTGGCAAAAATAAAAACAAACACAGATACAATGTGTTAATTTAGATATTAGAAAGTATGTGTTTCCTGTCTGTAATTTTTCACTGTTGCCGCTGATTGGCCAACAGAGGGCGCTGCATTACTTCTCAACAAAATGCTTCCAAAACTTTTCTTCAACATTTGTATTCTGATGTAAATAAGTCTTCACACGTTGAGGCAGCAGATAATGTTAGATATCTGTTTAGAAGCAAATGCATGTTTTTATCCTGTTACGTTGAATAAAAATGTTAAGTTGAACAACAAAATTTCTGTTTTCTTTGGGGTTTTTTCGAATCTCAAAACAGTGTCATTAAAAATGTCAGTAAGTTTTGATAAAGTCAGGATGAACTGCATTCTTCAGGATGATATAACAAGTTCAATCAGTATGAGGCAGGAACAGATCTGGTCTCAGTATGTTCACCACGTTTGGACCTCATTAATCAATCACACCGTCGACATCAGATACAACAAATCTCCAGATTACAACAGGAAGTTCAATTTATCAGCCAAGTACATATTGTGTGTTTTACAAAGAGGGATTTCATGTTTGAATATCTTTTTCAGTGCTGTTACCTAAAATGCTTACCAAGTCAAAACCTGTTTTGCACTAATTTTTCTTCCTGGTCATCAAAAAGGATCAGTGGTCACTGTACACCGGGGGTCCTGGATTTGAGGGTGATGGAAGCTCTTCTCTGTCGAGGTCACGTGTTCTCACATGTTCGCTTAATTCTGTAACGTTCAGTTGCCCAATTTACAGACGTTCCCTAAACGTCTCACCAAACCAGCTGGTGGTCTGAACGTAGCAGAGCCCGTAGCCCCCCCTCCCACTCTCTGAACCACGCACTCACCTACCGGAGACCCCGCAGCTAAGACAGGTGCAGGAGGCAGACAAGATTTGGAGCAAAGTCAGATATTTTGAGATTCCCAAGAGATATCGAGTGAATTTAACAGTATTGTAAGTGAGTTACATGCTGAGCTGCAGCGGAGCTGTCGAGGGAGAAGTTCTCACCGGGACGAACTCCGTCGGGCGTTTCTTCAATGAAGTGGATTATCCAGGTGAGTTGCTACCTGAGGTTATCTTGTTAACTAAGTTTGTGTCAGAGAATTGGGAGTAATTTACTTTGAGGAACATAGCGAAGCAAAACCAGCCAGGATAACAACATTTTGGATGATGTGAATGAAGCACATAACTGTGTGTGTGTGTGTGTGTGTTGAATTTTTGCTAAAGTTACTGTATATGTTGTAAAAGTATGTTGATTGCCAAGTGTATTGTTTGAAATTGAGGCAAAATGAGATAATTTAGTCACAAGTGTTTAAAGTTGTGAAAGTTTTGTGTAAATCTAATGTGATGGAAAAAGAGGAAACTCTGACTATATGATGATGTTCTGCACACTTGTGTACAGGCTGTTTTTTTTTTTTTAGGGATTCATCAAGTGACTACGAGCTGCTTCATCTGCTATCCTGTCTGGATCTTCACCGAGAAATATAAAGGATCCAATTTTATTGGCACTTTGTTTTCTGAGATCTCAGAGTTGTTTTGGATTCAAACAAACAACCAGAAATCCGTTGGAAGAGACTAATGGTGAACTGTTGAACGTTAAGGAACTTCCAAAGATATAAATGAGACCTACTTTGACTGACAACTGTAAAGGACTAAAACAGACTATTAAGATCTAACAACTGAATTATTTTGGGTTTAACAGAGTTCAGAGGTTTATACCAGATTTTAGTGACATTATTTGACATAATATGCAATTCAATGGTTGTTTATCCAATTTTGTTACGCAGTTATTTGAGTTAAAGTTGCTGTAAGTTCGACCTTTAAACAGTTTCTCATCAGTCTTCAGCTCATGTTTTTTTAGGCGGGGCTAAAAGGTCGCTTCAGTACGTCACCGATCTACCACACAGACGGTTTATATAACCTTCTGCATGGCTCCTCCTCTCACGGTGAAAGGCTATAAAAGCCTGGAGCTCATTTGCATAAGAGGTCATCCCACTCTGCCGTAGTCAGATTGTTATTGTCCATCAGCTGGCTGCTACAGGACGTCTCCCTCCACCCGCAAGTGAATCTTTCCTGGAAGCAGGAACCTCCAAAGCAGCGCCGCATCACTATTTAAATTCCCTCCTGATGAAGAAAGGAAAAAGAGGCGGATTGATTTCGTGAAGAGCCTCGCTAAAGGAGACGTTAGGATCGACACCAACAGCCGCCTCTGCAGGGACCGTTTCACAGAGGACAGTTTCAACTTGGACCGGAGACGGATGCAGTTCACGGACACACGGCTTCTCCTGCAGCTCGGAGCCGAACCGAGCTTCACCCTCCCGGCCGTTCGTCCTCCGGTCGCACCGGCACCGTCCGCCGCCGCCAGCAGTCCACCACTCAGCGGAAGTTCTGTGTGCTTGTTATAATTATACCAGATAACTTTTCCACAGTGACTCTGCTACATTTAGTCCTCGGTGCAAACCGCTAACGTGATTTTACTCGGTGTGTGTGTGTGTGTGTGTGTGTGTGTGTGTGTTGAATTTTTGTCAAAGTTTCTGTATATGTTGTAAAAGTATGTTGATTGCCAAGTGTATTGTTTGAAATTGAGGGAAAATGAGATAATTTAGTCACAAGTGTTTAAAGTTGTGAAAGTTTTGTGTAAATCTAATGTGATGGAAAAAGAGGAAACTCTGACTATATGATGATGTTCTGCACACTTGTGTACAGGCTGTTTTTTTTTTAGGGATTCATCAAGTGACTACGAGCTGCTTCATCTGCTATCCTGTCTGGATCTTCACCGAGAAATATAAAGGATCCAATTTTATTGGCACTTTGTTTTCTGAGATCTCAGAGTTGTTTTGGATTCAAACAAACAACCGGAAATCCGTTGGAAGAGACTAATGGTGAACTGTTGAATGTTAAGGAACTTCCAAAGATATAAATGAGACCTACTTTGACTGACAACCGTAAAGGACTAAAACAGACTATCAAGATCTAACAACTGAATTATTTTGGGTTTAACAGAGTTCAGAGGTTTATACCAGATTTGAGTGATTATTTGTCATGATATGCAATTCAATGGTTGTTTATCCAATTTTTATTACACAGTTATTTGAGTTAAGTGGAATTCATTTTGTTGTTAAGAGCTGAAGTTGAGTTAATGTGAGATTTAAAGGTATTGTTCAAGTGAAATGGTTTAAATAATTCTGTAAATATATTCCCTCATCATTGAATCATTGGTTGTGTGTGTGCTTTGTGGGCTGGAGGTCTCATTGCTCTTGTATAGAGTTGCTACCACCAATCTCCTTACCCAACCGAGTAATTGAAATGAAGTGAACTGTAACCAAGGTAACCTGAAAAAAGCTTGGCCTGAACTGTTAAAGAACCTCAGATACTGATGTTACATAGATAGTAGTGCCAGGGTTAGCATCATAGATTACCCTTTAGTAAAAGATTACGTGCTGCAACAGCAAGGGTTACATTCACATGTGTCTGCAGGTGAGTCAGTTTGTCTGCGTGTTGATGCTGTTCTTTTCCTGCCTGTTATGCAGTGCATGCTGGGATAAACTCTGATGATCAAAGTCACTTACATTTGATAAAAGATGGTGGTGGAATGTAACCAAGTACATTTCCTCAAATACTTAAGTATAAATTTGAGATACTTGTACTTTTACTTTAGTATTTCCTGTTGTGAAGCTTCATACTTCTATTCGACCACGTATCAGAGGTTTGACAGCTTTCGTTACTAGTTACTTTTAAGATTACAATTTTTCATACCCTTCTTGTCCAGTGAAAACCATGTCTCTCCAAATTTTGGTGAATCGAATTGGAACTTTTCTGAAAAAGTGAAGGATTATATGTTCCTATTTCTAAATAAACTATTTAAAAAAGAAAACACATCGTCACAAAACTGAAAACAGGGATGTTTTTCTCAGATTGTTGTTTTTAGAGATGAGCGGTTCTCACAGGACAGCAGTACTACAAACACATGATGACACACTAACAGGGAGTCTTTTCTAAACTGTTACTGTTTGATATGTTAAGTAAATTTAACTGTTAATACTCATGTTTTTACTGAAGCAATGTTTTGAACGTCGGACTTTTATTTGTCGTGAAGTAGATACACGTTGTGTTGGTACTTTTACTTAAGTAAAGGACCTGAATACTTCTTCCAGCACTGATGAACTGCAGCAGCCTGAGAAGATGCTGCAGACACACTGTGTGAGTTCAAACTATTTATAAATAAGACTTCTCATCACAACTGGGCATTAGTTTCTCACCAAACACCAACTGTCGCAACTTCAAAACAGAACTAAAAACCACATGCTTCTCTATCAAGGTTAAAACTGGTATTTTAAACTTGCTACACAACTCAGACTTACTTTAAAAAGTCCAGATGTTCCTCTATCTGCAAGGAGAGTAAACATTTCTCACGCTTTTCACCTACACTCTTTTGTGTAGCAGAATCATATTTCTGTAATGCATGATGCCTTTTTAAAGCACAACAACACAGTGTAAGTTTGGCAGCAATTACATTTGAAGAGTTAAAAAAAAAATCCTTTTCATCTTTACATTTATTACCATGATTTTTCCAGGCTGCCGAGCACATTGGGAGTGATTCTATAAATACGGACTAATTTGCTGCAGATATTTAAACATTTGTGTTTGATCGGTGCCGTTGGAGATCAGCGTGTGGATGTGTTCTGTGTCTGAATTTTAAATGGCAGTCCATCCAGGCTGGTCAGCTTACCTGAATTCAGACATTTATTCAATCATCATTGGTCAGAAAAACAACATGTAACACAATCATATTACTGATCGAGTTCTGATTAGATGAAACAAAGAAACTATATATTTTTAGATGGAAAAGGACAAATTAGAAAACTTCCCCTCACAACAACTGACCACAAGTTTTGAAATAGAGGCTCAACTTAGAAACAGACCCAAAAAAACACAAACTTCCCTGTAAATTTTAACATCACTGCACCAGCGTTTCCATTTCATATATTCAGGATAGAAGAGATGACTGATGGTCACTGTGCAATTTCTGTAAAAAATGAAGGATGGAAATCAGTGAACTGTAACAACAGGAACAATTGGATCTGTGAAATGAAGGCTTTGTCTGTTTGAGTCAAACTTCAGAAGGTAACATGATAGTTTGAAAAGATTAATTACATTTAAGATAATGCCAACTGGCTTAATAATGTCAAAATGTGAAGATTTCAAGTAATATCACCTTTAATATTTTTGTACAAACAAAAACTGAGATGTAAACTTAGTGTGCAACTTTTAACAGCTGTTTATGTACTTTTTGTGCATATTTGGAAAAAAAAACACGCAGATCTAACGTATGAATAGATATTAGAAAATATTTGTTTCCTGTATAATGTTTTAAACTCTTGCTACTGATTGGCCAACAAAAAAACGACTTCTCAACAAAATTCATTTGGTTATTGGTGTTTTACACAAAACCAAGAAAACATCCAAAGTCCTAGTTACATATTAGTAATCTTGTTATACCATGTTATATACTCATTGTAATAATATCTTTTATATCAAGCTGATTATGGAACAGGAACACAGTGTTGGCTTGAAGTTGATATCTGGACTGTCGTGCATACAAATGATTTTCTCTGGAAAAGCAGAAGTTGATGTATTTCAAAGCCGTTAGAGACAGATTCGCCTCAACAGAGGAAACAACCACTTCTCTTCTTGTGTGTCACTGTGGCTCAATTACAGTGGTACTTCTTTGACTACAACTCAGATAGACTCAACAGAAAGTTTGTAGCGATGGCGGAGGACGTTAACTACGCTTCAGTTGTATTCAAAAATAAGAACCGATCCCGACCAGAAGGTAAGTCAAATTTTAAAAGTACAGAGCGGCTAGAAAAGATATTCTCAGACTTTGGCTTTAGAACAGAGTCTTTGTTTATGTGACCCTCCTCATATTAAATATTAATTTCTTGTACTGATGTAGGAGCAGGTTACATATTTAGCTAACTAAACCAAGCAGTTTGTCATTGTTGTTGTTGTATTGTTTTTTAATTTTTTTATCTCATTGTTGATTATAGTGAACTGTTAATATTTAAACACTGTACACTATTTTAACTTTTAACCTTTCAGCTGAAAACAAAGAGGAAACTGTGTACGATGAAGTGAAGGTGAAAAAGAACTCAACCGAACAAAGTCCAGACACAAATGGTAAGTTGTAAAAGAACACAAAAACAAAACACAGGTGAGTCTGAGAACATTTGGTGCTGATATCGGCTTTGTGAAATCAGACAAACAAACAAACACACAAACAGACAAACCAACACGTGTAAAACTCCTGACTGACCGCCACGTTGTGGAATAATTGTTGTTTGTAATAAATTGGTTTATTTAAATCAGCAGAAATCATTTAAGAAAAGTCAAAAGTGTATGATTGTGTAATAGTTGATTTGTTAAACATTCAGTCAGGCAAGCCCCAAAATATGTGGTTGGACGGGTCACAATCTGTAAACTTTAGTTAACCCTTATCAACCGGAAACCCAAAATGCGATTGAAACATGATTTAAGAGTTTTACAAATGTTCTTATAAATATATATTTTTAAGATTATCACCTTTAATTGAATGACAACTGATGACTATATTTTCAACATCTATCAATTCTTATCATATCTGAAGGACAGATTACTTAGCAAAAAATAAACAAACAATGAGACGCTTAAATGCATTACAGCGTTGTATTAGTTGACATTACTTGGTTGGCCTCATAGGAATGGAGGCTATGTCCACTTCTGCCTCCAACCTGGTTCATCTGTAGCACAATGTCTGAAAGAATTGATAACAAACATTTTAGAAATTGTAAATCTTTCCTTTTAGTCTCCCACGTGAACATTAATAATACATAATGGCCATGAAGCGTTTCCTTTCTCATGTTTTTCTGTTACAAAACATTGTTTTGTCTAAAAATGCAATCTCATGTTGAATTTAAGTTAATTTGAGGTTTTCACAGTCTGATTTAAAAGTTTTTATACTTCCTGTTTCTAACTTACTAAGTTTAAAATACCTTCTTTGGCGATGTCAAGGTAAAGAGGAAATGTTGGACTGAAAAAGACTGTAACTTTGGTTACCCACGTTATTTCATGAGCTCCGACTTCTAAAGCCACGTATTTATATGTTTGTCTATCCGATTCCTGCCAGACAAGAAAGCAGACGGACGACGTCGCCACTATCGGCTCTTGGCTTGTTGCTTGGTGACTTTCTGTGTCATTTTGCTGTTGGGCATCACAGCAATCTGTGTCTACAGTAAGTATGTAAAACAGACAGTCCATGCACGAACTTAGACACAAGGCAGACCCTTATGGAATAATATTTCTTCTGTTACCATCATGAGGTCAGATTGTTTTACATACCATAAGTTTCTGCTTCTAGTTTTCTAAATCTGTCAAGAACAAAGTGAATTACTAGACACAATAATTCATGGTCAAATGTATGAAGATAGTATAACACAGGTTTTTTTTATACAATATATATTTTCAGTACTGTGTAACCAATTATTGCACATTTTGCCTTAATAATAGCCATGTAATTCACCATGTTGGGAAACATCAGGCCAAATAATAAATCTACACCTGCTGTTGGGTTTCTTGGTAACAGGGAAAAGTTTAGAACACGAAATCATTGGCTAAAAAAAACAAAAATCTATAAAATATTTACCATTAAGTTTTGTTGAAGTCATTTTTACTTAAAACTACATTGTTAAACTGTTTTGAGCGAATTTTGTGTAAACCAATGGGGGAAGCTGTGAAATATTGAAAGATGGCTTAACACATTGTGAGTGTTGGTCTTTTTGCCGGTTTTTTGTTGTTCTCTGAAATAGAACAAACACAATCTTAGCTTATAGCTCCCAAAAGGCTGGCAAACCTGAAGTACAACAGACAGGAAGCAGTTTTGATCTGTGATGAAATAACAAAAGCAAAATGAACAATACAAAAACTGCTTACTTTCCCATAAGAAGCTACTTTTCATTTTACAGTTGCTACATTAAGTCATGAAAACAGCCAAACGACTCTTCTGGAAATGAATCGCAACCTGACAAACCTCATCAACAATTTAAGGGAGGACTACACCAATCTGAAAGTCCAGTTTGACAACCTGACGCGAGCCTTTGCTGTCTTAGAGAGCAATGTCATAAATCTCACTGCAGAAAAGATGAACCTCACGATGCAAAACCAGAAGCTGGAGACACAAAACCAGGAGCTGGAAATGGAGACGAGAAACCTTATAAATCAAATAAACGACATGGAGGCAAAGGGGAATGAGCTCAACATCAGTCGAGCTCAGTGGAGCATTGATGCCTACTGTCCCAGAAAAGATGGCGGTATGTTGGTATCCAATTAGTTATAAAAATATTGAATCCTAATATAACGAGACAGTAAAGTTGTTTATTAGTTGATCTCTGTTATTTCAGGAAGACGGTGTAAATCTTGTCAGCCGGGCTGGAATCTGTTTCAGCCCAGTTGCTATGTGGTTTTGGACTACAAGAATTCTACCGATCGGAAAACCTGGGAAGAAGCTCAAGAACTCTGCAAAATAAGGAGTTCTGATTTGGTGGTTGTAGATAATGCAGAAGAAAAGGTAATGACAGCTATTATTAAATTAGAATGTATTTTCTGAAGATCTGAACACACGCTGAGTCTGTTGGTCACAGTGAGTTTATTAAAGTAAGTAAATATCTCTGATCCCTTTTCCTCTGTTGTCCTCAGACATATGTCAGTGTCAACAGCTTTAACCGTCCAGAAAACGAAGGGTACTGGATTGGACTGAAAGCTGAAGATGGAAAATGGAAGTGGGTCGATGGAAGTGATCTGGCTAACAGGTAAAAGACGCATTTCTAAACACTTTGAATGATAAAATCTTGACTCTGGATTCAACTGATGTTTTTGTTGTCCTCAGCTTCTGGATAGAAAACCCGACTGATGGTCACTGTGCAATTTCTCGCCAAACTCAAGGATGGAAATCAGTGAACTGTCACAACAGGAACAATTGGATCTGTGAACAGAAGTCTTTGTCTGTTTGAGTCAAACTTCAGAAGGTAACTTGATAGTCTGCAAAGATTAATCACATGTAAAATAATGCCAACTGGCTTAATAATGTCAAAATATAAAGATTTACAGTAATATCACATTTAATATTTTTGTAAAAACCAAAACTTAGAAATAAAATTAAAATGTGCTACTTTTAACAGCTATTTGTTTTGGTACTTTTTGTTTATATCTGGAAAAAAAACAAACACAGATCTAATGTATAAATAGATATTAGAAAATATTTGTTTCCTGTCTGTAATTTTTAACACTGTTGCCGCTGATTGGCCAACAGAGGGCGCTGCATTACATCTCAACAAAATGCTTCCAAAGCTGTTTTCTTCAACATTTGTATTCTGATGTAAATAAGTCTTCACACGTTGAGGCAGCAGACAATGTTAGATATCTATTTAGAAGAAAATGTGTGTTTTTAGCCTGTTATGTTGAATAAAAATGTTAAACTGAACAACAATATTTCTGTTTTATTTTATTTTTTCTCATCTCAAAACAGTGTCATTAAAAATGTCAGTAAGTTTTGATAAAGTCAGGATGAACTGCATCTTCAGGATGATATAACAAGTTCAATCAGTATGAGGCAGGAACAGATCTGGTCTCAGTATGTTCACCACGTTTGGACCTCATTAATCAATCACACCGTCGACATCAGATCCAACAAATCTCCAGATTACAACAGGAAGTTCAATTTATCAGCGAAGCACATATTGTGTGTTTTACAAAGAGGGATTTCATGTTTGAATATCTTTTTCAGTGCTGTTACCAAAAATGCTGATCAAGTCAAAACCTGTTTTGCAATAATTTTCCTTCCTGGTCGTCAAAAAGGATCAGTGGTCACTGTACACCGGGGGTCCTGGATTTGAGGGTGATGGAAGCTCTTCTCTGTCAAGGTGGGCGGCCATCTGCCTCCACGTGTTGGGGTGAGGTGAGTGTAGCTCTTAACACTGCTGTACTCAGTATTACAGGAACATTTATACGTGCATCGACGGACACAAAAGAAGAGTTCAGACTGGAGCAATCTGCAGTAAAGGTGTGAGACCATGTGAGTAATGATGCAGAGAAAACAAAAAAAAAACACAACACAGCAGATGGGTAAATTCAATTGGTTATTGGTGTTTTACACAAAACCAAGAAAACATCCAAAGTCCTAGTTACATATTAGTAATCTTGTTATACCATGTTATATACTCATTGTAATAATATCTTTTATATCAAGCTGATTATGGAACAGGAACACAGTGTTGGCTTGAAGTTTATATCCGGACTGTTGTGCATATAGATGACTTTCTCAGGAAAAGCAGAAGTTGATATATTTCAATGCCGTGAGAGACAGATTCGCCTCAACAGAGTAAAACAACCACTTCTCTTCTTATGAGTCACTGTGGCTCAATTACAGTGGTACTTCTTTGACTACAAGTCGGATAGACTCAACAGAAAGGTTGTAGTGATGGCGGAGGACGTTAACTACGCTTCAGTTGTATTCAAAAATAAGAACCGATCCCGACCGGAAGGTAAGTCAACTTTTAAAAGTACAGAGCGACAAGAAAAGATATTCTCAGACTTTGTCCTCAGAAGAGAGTCTTTGTTTATGTGACCCTCCTCACATCAAATATTAATTTATTGTTCTGGTGTAGGAGCAGGTTACATATTTAGCTAACTAAACCAAGCAGTTTGTCATTTTTCTTGATTTTTTTTTTCTTTTATCTCATTGTTGATTATAGTGAACTGTTAATATTTAACCACTGTACACTATTTAACCTTTCAGCTAAAAACAAAGAGGAAACTGTGTACGATGAAGTGAAGGAGAAAAAGAAATCAACCGAACAAAGTCCAGACACAAATGGTAAGTTGTAAAAGAACACAAAAATAAAACACAGGTGAGTCTGAGAACATTTGGTGCTGATATCGGCTTTGTGAAATCAAACAAACAAACAAACAAACAAACAAACACATGAAAAACTTCTGACTGACCGCCACGTTGTGGAATAATTGTTGTTTGTAATAAATTGGTTTATTTAAATCAGCAGAAATCATTTAAGAAAAGTCAAAATTGTATGATTGTGTAGTAGTTGATTTGGTAAACATTCAGTCAGGGAAGCCCCAAAATATGTGTTTGGACGGGTCACAATCTGTAAACTTTAGTGAACCCTTATCGACCGGAAACCCAAAATACGATTGAAATATGATTTAAGAGTTTTACAAATGTTCTTATAAATATATATTTTTAAGATTATCACCTTTACTTGAATGACAACTGATGACTATATTTTCAACATCTATCAATTCTTATCATATCTGAAGGACAGATTACTTCGCAAAAAATAAACAAACAATGAGACGCTTAAATACATTACAGCGTTATATTAGTCAATATTACTGGGTTGGCCTCATAGGAATGGAGGCTATGTCCACTTCTGCCTACAACCTGGTTCATCTGTAGCACAATGTCTGAAAGAATTGATAACAAACATTTTAGAAATTGTAAACCTTTCCTTTCAGTGTCCCACGTGAACATTAATAATACATAATGGTCATGAAGCGTTTCCTTTCTGATTATTTTCTGTTACAAAACATTGTTTTGTGTAAAAATGCAATCTCATGTTGAATTTAAGTTAATTTGAGGTTTTCACAGTCTGATTTAAAAGTTTTTATACTTCCTGTTTTAAACTTATTAAGTTTAAAATACCTTCTTTGGTAATGGCAAGGTAAAGAGGAAATGTTGGACTGAAAAAGACTGTAACTTTGGTTACCCACGTTATTTCATGAACTCCGACTTCTAAAGCCACGTATTTATATGTTTGTCTATCCGATTCCTGCCAGACAAGAAAGCAGACGGACGACGTCGCCACTATCGGCTCTTGGCTTGTTGCTTGGTGACTTTCTGTGTCATTTTGCTGTTGGGCATCATAGCAATCTGTGTCTACAGTAAGTATGTAAAACAGACAGTCCATGCACGAACTTAGACACAAGGCAGACCCTTATAGAATAATATTTCTTCTGTTACCATCATGAGGTCAGATTGTTTTACATACCATAAGTTTCTGCTTTTAGTTTTCTAAATCTGTCAAGAACAAAGTGAATTACTAGACACAATAATTCATGGTCAAATGTATG
This sequence comes from Embiotoca jacksoni, assembly GCF_022577435.1. Lineage (NCBI taxonomy): Eukaryota > Metazoa > Chordata > Actinopteri > Embiotocidae > Embiotoca > Embiotoca jacksoni. The sequence continues at coordinate 19,924 of NW_027185241.1, read as the reverse complement.
AAGATAGTATAACAGGTTTTTTTTATACAATATATATTTTCAGTACTGTGTAACCAATAATTGCACATTTTGCCTTAATAATAGCCATGTAATTCACCATGTTGGGAAACATCAGGCCAAATAATAAAACTACACCTGCTGTTGGGTTTCTTGGTAACATTGAAAAGTTTTAGAAAACGAAATCATTGGCTAAAATAAACAAAAAGTCCACAAAATATTTACCATTAAGTTTTGTTTCAGTCATTTTTACTTAAAATTTCATTGTTAAGCTGTTCTGAGTGAATTTTGTATGAACCAATGGGGGAAGCTGTGAAATATTGAAAGATGGCTTAACACATTGTGAGTGTTGGTCTTTTTGTGGGTTTTTTGTTGTTCTCTGAAAAAGAACAAACACAATCTTAGCTTATCGCTCCTAAAAGGCTGGCAAACCTGAAGTATAACAGACAGGAAGCAGCTTTGATCTGTGATGAAATAACAAAAGCAAAGTCAACAATACCAAAACTGCTTACTCTACTTTAAGATGCTCATTTTCATTTTGAAGTTGCTACATTCAGTCAGGAAAACAGCCAAACGACTCTTCTGGAAATGAATCGCAACCTGACAAACCTCAACAACGATTTAAGGGAGGACTACACCAATCTGACACGAGCCAATGCTGACTTAGAGAGCAAGGTAACAAATCTCACGGCAGAAAAGCACAACCTTACGATGAAAAACCAGGAGCTGGAGACACAAAGCCAGGAGCTGGAGATGGAGAAGAGAAACCTTACAAATCAAATAAAGGATATGGAGGCAAAGGGGAATGAGCTCAACATCAGTCGAGCTCAGTGGAGCATTGATGCCTACTGTCCCAGAAAAGATGGTGGTATGTTGGGATCCCATTAGTTACAAAAATATCGAATCTTGATATAACGAGACAGTAAAGTTGATTATTAGTTGATCTCTGTTATTTCAGCACGACATTGTAACTCTTGTCAGCCGGGCTGGACTCTGTTCCAGTCCAGGTGCTATGTGGTTTTGGACTACAAGACTTTTACCAATCGGAAAACCTGGGAAGAAGCTCGAGAAAACTGCATGATAAGGAGTTCTGATTTGGTGGTTGTAGATAATGCAGAAGAAAAGGTAATGACAGCTTATATTAAATGAAAATGTATTTTCTGAAGATCTGAACACACGTTGAGTCTGTTGGTCACAGTGAGTTTATTAAAGTAAGTATATATATCTGTTCCCTTTTCCTCTGTTGTCCTCAGACACTTGTCAGTGTTAACAGCTGGGGAAGTTCAGGAAACGAAGGGTACTGGATTGGACTGAAAGTTGAAGATGGAAAATGGAAGTGGGTCGATGGAAGTGATCTGGCTAACAGGTAAGAGACACATTTCTAAACACTTCGAATGATAAAATCTTGACTCTGGATCCAACTGATGTTTTTGTTTCCTCAGCTCCTGGATAGAAAACCCGACTGATGGTCACTGTGCAATTTCTGTAACTAACAACGGATGGAAATCAGTGACCTGTAACAACAGGAACAGATGGATCTGTGAACAGAAGTCTTTGTCTGTTTGAGTCAAACTTCAGAAGGTATCTTGATAGTCTGCAAAGATTTATCACATGTAAAATAATGCCAACTGGCTTAATAATGTCAAAATATGAAGATTTCTAGTAATATCACGTTTAATATTTTTGGAAAAAACAAAACTTAGAAATTAAGTTAAAGTGTGCTTCTTTTAACAGCTGTTTGTTTAAGGTACTTTGTGCACATATTTGGAAAAAAAACAAACAAACTTCAGATGTAATGTATAAATAGATATTCGAAAATATTTGTTTCCTGAATGTAATTTTTAACACTGTTGCCGCTGATTGGCCAACAGAGGGCGCTGCATTACTTCTCTACAAAATGCTTCCAAAGCTGTTTTCTTCAACATTTGTATTCTGATGTAAATAAGTCTTCACACGTTGAGGCAGCAGATAATGTTAGATATCTATTTAGAAGCAAATGCGCGTTTTTTTTATCCTGTTATGTTGACTAAAAATGCTATACTGAACAACAATATTTCTGTTTTCTTGTTTTTTTTCTAATCTCTCTCAAAAACTTCTCATTAAAAATGTCAGTAAGTTTTGATAAAGTCAGGATGAACTGCATTCTTCAGGATGATATAACAAGTTCAATCAGTATGAGGCAGGAACAGATCTGGTCTCAGTATGTTCACCACGTTTGGACCTCATTAATCAATCACACCGTCGACATCAGCTCCAACAAATCTCCAGATTACAACAGGAAGTTCAATTTATCAGCGAAGCACATGTTGTGTTTTACAAAGGGATTTCATGTTTGAATATCTTTTTCAGTGCTGTTACCTAAAATGCTGATCAAGTCAAAACCTGTTTTGCACTAATTTTTCTTCCCGGTCATCAAAAAGGATCAGTGGTCACTGTACACCGGGGGTCCTGGATTTGAGGGTGATGGAAGCTCTTCACCGTCGAGGTCACGTGTTCTCCCATGTTCACGTAACCCGGGTAACGTTCAGTCGCCCAATTTACAGACGTTCCCTAAACGTCTCACCAAACCAGCTGGTGGTCTGAACGTAGCAGAGCCCTGAGCCCCCCCTCCCACTCTCTGAACCACGCACTCACCTACCGGAGACCCCGCAGCTAAGACAGGTGCAGGAGGCAGACAAGATTTGGAGCAAAGTCAGATATTTTGAGATTCCCAAGAGATATCGAGTGAATTTAACAGTATTGTAAGTGAGTTACATGCTGAGCTGCAGCGGAGCTGTCGAGGGAGAAGTTCTCACCGGGACGAACTCCGTCGGGCGTTTCTTCAATGAAGTGGATTATCCAGGTGAGTTGCTACCTGAGGTTATCTTGTTAACTCAGTTTGTGTCAGAGAGTTGGGAGTAATTTACTTTGAGGAACATAGCGAAGCAAAACCAGCCATGATAACAACATTTTGGATGTTGTGAATGAAGCACATAACTCTGTGTGTGTGTGTTGAATTTTTGTTAAAGTTTCTGTATATGTTGTAAAAGTATGTTGATTGCCAAGTGTATTGTTTGAAATTGAGGCAAAATGAGATAATTTAGTCACAAGTGTTTAAAGTTGTGAAAGTTTTGTGTAAATCTAATGTGATGGAAAAAGAGGAAACTCTGACTATATGATGATGTTCTGCACACTTGTGTACAGGCTGTTTGGTTTTTTTAGGGATTCATCAAGTGACTACAAGCTGCTTCATCTGCTATCCTGTCTGGATCTTCACCGAGAAATATAAAGGATCCAGTTTTATTGGCACTTTGTTTTCTGAGATCTCAGAGTTGTTTTGGATTCAAACAAACAACCAGAAATCCGTTGGAAGAGACTAATTGTTGTTAAGAGCTGAAGTTGAGTTAATGTGAGATTTAAAGGTATTGTTCAAGTGAAATGGTTTAAATAATTCTGTAAATATATTCCCTCATCATTGAATCATTGGTTGTGTGTGTGCTTTGTGGGCTGGAGGTCTCATTGCTCTTGTATAGAGTTGCTACCACCAATCTCCTTACTCAACCGAGTAATTGAAATGAAGTGAACCGTAACCAAGGTAACCTGAAAAAAGCTTGGCCTGAACTGTTAAAGAACCTCAGATACTGATGTTACATAGATAGTAGTGCCAGGGTTAGCATCATAGATTACCCTTTAGTAAAAGATTACGTGCTGCAACAGCAAGGGTTACATTCACATGTGTCTGCAGGTGAGTCAGTTTGTCTGCGTGTTGATGCTGTTCTTTTCCTGCCTGTTATGCAGTGCATGCTGGGATAAACTCTGATGATCAAAGTCACTTGCATTTGATAAAAGATGGTGGTGAAATGTAACCAAGTACATTTACTCAAATACTTAAGTACAAATTTGAGATACTTGTACTTTTACTTTAGTATTTCCTGTTGTGAAGCTTCATACTTCTATTCGACCACGTATCAGAGATTTGACAGCTTTAGTTACTAGTTACTTTTAAGATTACAATTTTTCATACCCTTCCTGTTTTTCAGTGCTGTTACCTAAAATGCTGATCAAGTCAAAACCTGTTTTGCACTAATTGTTCTTCCTGGTCATCAAAAAGGATCAGTGGTCACTGTACACCGGGGGTCCTGGATTTGAGGGTGATGGAAGCTCTTCTCTGTCGAGGTGGGCGGCCATCTGCCTCCACGTGTTGGGATGAGGTGAGTGTATCTCTTAACACTGCTATACTCAGTATTACAGGAACATTTATACGTGCATTGACGGCCACAAAAGAGTTCAGACTGGAGCAATCTGCAGTAAAGGTGTGAGACCATGTGAGTAATGATGCAGAGAGAAAAAAAAAAAAAAACACAACACAGCAGATGGGTAAATTCATTTGGTTATTGGTGTTTTACACAAAACCAAGCAAACTTCCAAAGTCCTAGTTACATATTAGTAATCTTGTTATACCATGTTATATACTCATTGTAATAATATCTTTTATATCAAGCTGATTATGGAACAGGAACACAGTGTTGGCTTGAAGTTGACATCCGGACTGTCGTGCATGCAAATGACTTTCTCAGGAAAAGCAGAAGTTGATATATTTCAAGAATGTGACAGATTCGCCTCAACAGAAGAAACAACCACTTCTCTTCTTGTGAGTCTCTGTGGCTCAATTACAGTGGTACTTCTTTGACTACAATTCGGATAGACTCAACAGAAAGGTTGTAGTGATGGCGGAGGACGTTAACTACGCTTCAGTTGTATTCAAAAATAAGAACCGATCCCGACCGGAAGGTAAATCAACTTTTAAAAGTACAGAGCGACAAGAAAAGATATTCTCAGACTTTGTCTTCAGAAGAGAGTCTTTGTTTATGTGGCCCTCCTCATATTAAATATTAATTTATTGTTCTGGTGTAGGAGCAGGTTACATATTTAGCTCACTAAACCAAGCAGTTTGTCATTGTTCTTGATTTTTTTTTTCTTTTATCTCATTGTTGATTATAGTGAACTGTTAATATTTAACCACTGTACACTATTTAACCTTTCAGCTAAAAACAAAGAGGAAACTGTGTACGATGAAGTGAAGGTGAAAAAGAACTCAACCAAACAAAGTCCAGACACAAATGGTAAGTTGTAAAAGAACACAAAAACAAAACACAGGTGAGTCTGAGAACATTTGGTGCTGATATCGGCTTTGTGAAGTCAAACAAACAAACAAACAAACAAACACATGTAAAACTTCTGACTGACCGCCACGTTGTGGAATAATTGTTGTTTGTAATAAATTGGTTTATTTAAATCAACAGAAATCATTTAAGAAAAGTCAAAAGTGTATGATTGTGTAGTAGTTGATTTGTTAAACATTCAGTCAGGCAAGCTCCAAAATATGTGTTTGGACGGGTCACAATCTGTAAACTTTAGTGAACCCTTATCGACCGGAAACCCAAAATACGATTGAAATATGATTTAAGAGTTTTACAAATGTTCTTATAAATATATATTTTTAAGATTATCACCTTTACTTGAATGACAACTGATGACTATATTTTCAACATCTATCAATTCTTATCATATCTGAAGGACAGATTACTTCGCAAAAAATAAACAAACAATGAGACGCTTAAATACATTACAGCGTTATATTAGTCAATATTACTGGGTTGGCCTAATAGGAATGGAGGCTATGTCCACTTCTGCCTACAACCTGGTTCATCTGTAGCACAATGTCTGAAAGAATTGATATCAAACATTTGAGAAATTGTAAACCTTTCCTTTCAGTGTCCCACGTGAACATTAATAATACATAATGGCCATGAAGCGTTTCCTTTCTGATGATTTTCTGTTACAAAACATTGTTTTGTGTAAAAATGCAATCTCATGTTGAATTTAAGTTAATTTGAGGTTTTCACAGTCTGATTTAAAAGTTTTTATACTTCCTGTTTTAAACTTATTAAGTTTAAAATACCTTCTTTGGTAATGGCAAGGTAAAGAGGAAATGTTGGACTGAAAAAGACTGTAACTTTGGTTACCCACGTTATTTCATGAACTCCGACTTCTAAAGCCACGTATTTATATGTTTGTCTATCCGATTCCTGCCAGACAAGAAAGCAGACGGACGACGTCGCCACTATCGGCTCTTGGCTTGTTGCTTGGTGACTTTCTGTGTCATTTTGCTGTTGGGCATCATAGCAATCTGTGTCTACAGTAAGTATGTAAAACAGATAGTCCATGCACGAACTTAGACACAAGGCAGGCCCTTATAGAATAATATTTCTTCTGTTACCATCATGTGATATCAGATTGTTTTACATATTATAAGTTTCTGCTTTTAGTTTTCTAAATCTGTCAAGAACAAAGTGAATTACTAGACACAATAATTCATGGTCAAATGTATGAAGATAGTATAACAGGTTTTTTTTATACAATATATATTTTCAGTACTGTGTAACCAATTATTGCACATTTTGCCTTAATAATAGCCATGTAATTCACCATGTTGGGAAACATCAGGCCAAATAATAAAACTACACCTGCTGTTGGGTTTCTTGGTAACATTGAAAAGTTTTAGAAAACGAAATCATTGGCTAAAATAAACAAAAAGTCCACAACATATTTACCATTAAGTTTTGTTTCAGTCATTTTTACTTAAAATTTCATTGTTAAGCTGTTTTGAGTGAATTTTGTATGAACCAATGGGGGAAGCTGTGAAATATTGAAAGATGGCTTAACACATTGTGAGTGTTGGTCTTTTTGTGGGTTTTTTGTTGTTCTCTGAAAAAGAACAAACACAATCTTAGCTTATAGCTCCCAAAAGGATGGCAAACCTGAAGTATAACAGACAGGAAGCAGCTTTGATCTGTGATGAAATAACAAAAGCAAAGTCAACAATACCAAAACTGCTTACTCTACTTTAAGATGCTCATTTTCATTTTGCAGTTGCTACATTCAGTCAGGAAAACAGCCAAACGACTCTTCTGGAAATGAATCGCAACCTGACAAACCTCAACAACGATTTAAGGGAGGACTACACCAATCTGACACGAGCCTCTGCTGTCTTAGAGAGCAAGGTCACAAATCTCACGGCAGAAAAGCACAACCTTACGATGAAAAACCAGGAGCTGGAGACACAAAACCAGGAGCTGGAGATGGAGAAGAGAAACCTTACAAATCAAATAAAGGACATGGAGGCAAAGGGGAATGAGCTCAACATCAGTCGAGCTCAGTGGAGCATTGATGCCTACTGTCCCAGAAAAGATGGTGGCGGTATGTTGGGATCCCATTAGTTATAAAAATATCGAATCTTGATATAACGAGACAGTAAAGTTGATTATTCGTTGATCTCTGTTATTTCAGCGCGACATTGTAAATCTTGTCAGTCGGGCTGGACTCTGTTCCAGTCCAGGTGCTATCTGGTTTTGGACTACAAGACTTTTACCAATCGGAAAACCTGGGAAGAAGCTCGAGAAAACTGCACGATAAGGAGTTCTGATTTGGTGGTTGTAGATAATGCTGAAGAAAAGGTAATGACAGCTTATATTAAATGAAAATGTATTTTCTGAAGATCTGAACACACGTTGAGTCTGTTGGTCACAGTGAGTTTATTAAAGTAAGTATATATATCTGTTCCCTTTTCCTCTGTTGTCCTCAGAAATATGTCAGTGATAACAGCTGGGGAAGTTCAGGAAACGAAGGGTACTGGATTGGACTGAAAGTTGAAGATGGAAAATGGAAGTGGGTCGATGGAAGTGATCTGGCTGACAGGTAAGAGACACATTTCTAAACACTTTGAATGATTAAATCTTGACTCTGGATCCAACTGATGTTTTTGTTTCCTCAGCTCCTGGATAGAAAACCCGACTGATGGTCACTGTGCAATTTCTGTAACTGACGACGGATGGAAATCAGTGAACTGTAACAACAGGAACAGATGGATCTGTGAACAGAAGTCTTTGTCTGTTTGAGTCAAACTTCAGAAGGTATCTTGATAGTCTGCAAAGATTAATCACAAGTAAAATAATGCCAACTGGCTAAATAATGTCAAAATATGAAGATTTCTAGTAATATCACGTTTAATATTTTTGGAAAAAACAAAACTTAGAAATAAAGTTAAAGTTTGCTTCTTTTAACAGCTGTTTGTTTAAGGTACTTTGTGTACATATTTGGAAAAAAACAAACAAACTTCAGATGTAATGTATAAATAGATATTAGAAAATATTTGTTTCCTGAATGTAATTTTTAACACTGTTGCCAGTGATTGGCCAACAGAGGGCGCTGCATTACTTCTCTACAAAATGCTTCCAAAGCTGTTTTCTTCAACATTTGTATTCTGATGTAAATAAGTCTTCACACGTTGAGGCAGCAGATAATGTTAGATATCTATTTAGAAGCAAATGCGTGTTTTTTTTATCCTGTTATGTTGACTAAAAATGCTATACTGAACAACAACATTTCTGTTTTCTTGTTTTTTTTCTAATCTCTCTCAAAAACTTCTCATTAAAAATGTCAGTAAGTTTTGATAAAGTCAGGATGAACTGCATTCTTCAGGATGATATAACAAGTTCAATCAGTATGAGGCAGGAACAGATCTGGTCTCAGTATGTTCACCACGTTTGGACCTCATTAATCAATCACACCGTCGACATCAGATCCAACAAATCTCCAGATTACAACAGGAAGTTCAATTTATCAGCCAAGCACATATTGTGTGTTTTACAAAGAGGGATTTCATGTTTGAATATCTTTTTCAGTGCTGTTACCTAAAATGCTGATCAAGTCAAAACCTATTTTGAGTTCATTTTTCTTCCTGGTCATAAAAAAGGATCAGTGGTCACTGTACACCGGGGGTCCTGGATTTGAGGGTGAGGGAAGCTCTTCTCTGTCGAGGTCACGTGTTCTCCCATGTTCACGTAACCCGGGTAACTTTCAGTCGCCCAATTTACAGACGTTCCCTAAACGTCTCACCAAACCAGCTGGTGGTCTGAACGTAGCAGAGCCCTTAGCCCCCCCTCCCACTCTCTGAACCACGCACTCACCTACCGGAGACCCCGCAGCTAAGACAGGTGCAGGAGGCAGACAAGATTTGGAGCAAAGTCAGATATTTTGAGATTCCCAAGAGATATCGAGTGAATTTAACAGTATTGTAAGTGAGTTACATGCTGAGCTGCAGCGGAGCTGTCGAGGGAGAAGTTCTCACCGGGACGAACTCCGTCGGGCGTTTCTTCAATGAAGTGGATTATCCAGGTGAGTTGCTACCTGAGGTTATCTTGTTAACTAAGTTTGTGTCAGAGAATTGGGAGTAATTTACTTTGAGGAACATAGCGAAGCAAAACCAGCCAGGATAACAACATTTTGGATGATGTGAATGAAGCACATAACTGTGTGTGTGTGTGTGTGTGTGTGTGTGTGTGTGTGTGTGTTGAATTTTTGTCAAAGTTTCTGTATATGTTGTAAAAGTATGTTGATTGCCAAGTGTATTGTTTGAAATTGAGGGAAAATGAGATAATTTAGTCACAAGTGTTTAAAGTTGTGAAAGTTTTGTGTAAATCTAATGTGATGGAAAAAGAGGAAACTCTGACTATATGATGATGTTCTGCACACTTGTGTACAGGCTGTTTTTTTTTTAGGGATTCATCAAGTGACTACGAGCTGCTTCATCTGCTATCCAGTCTGGATCTTCACCGAGAAATATAAAGGATCCAGTTTTATTGTCACTTTGTTTTCTGAGATCTCAGAGTTGTTTTGGATTCAAACAAACAACCGGAAATCCGTTGGAAGAGACTAATGGTGAACTGTTGAACGTTAAGGAACTTCCAAAGATATAAATGAGACCTACTTTGACTGACAACTGTAAAGGACTAAAACAGACTATCAAGATCTAACAACTGAATTATTTTGGGTTTAACAGAGTTCAGAGGTTTATACCTGATTTGAGTGATTATTTGTCATAATATGCAATTCAATGGTTGTTTATCCAATTTTTGTTACACAGTTATTTGAGTTAAGTGGAATTCATTTTGTTGTTAAGAGATGAAGTTGAGTTAATGTGAGATTTAAAGGTATTGTTCAAGTGAAATGGTTTAAATAATTCTGTAAATATATTCCCTCATCATTGAATCATTGGTTGTGTGTGTGCTTTGTGGGCTGGAGGTCTCATTGCTCTTGTAGAGAGTTGCTACCACCAATCTCCTTACCCAACCGAGTAATTGAAATGAAGTGAACCATAACCAAGGTAACCTGAAAAAATCTTGGCCTGAACTGTTAAAGAACCTCAGATACTGATGTTACATAGATAGTAGTGCCAGGGTTAGCATCATAGATTACCCTTTAGTAAAAGATTACGTGCTGCAACAGCAAGGGTTACATTCACATGTGTCTGCAGGTGAGTCAGTTTGTCTGCGTGTTGATGCTGTTCTTTTCCTGCCTGTTATGCAGTGCATGCTGGGATAAACTCTGATGATCAAAGTCACTTGCATTTGATAAAAGATGGTGGTGGAATGTAACCAAGTACATTTACTCAAATACTTAAGTACAAATTTGAGATACTTGTACTTTTAATTTAGTATTTCCTGTTGTGAACCTTCATACTTCTATTCGACCACATATCAGAGGTTTGACAGCTTTAGTTACTAATTACTTTTAAGATTACAACTTTTCATACCCTTCTTGTCCAGTGAAAACCATGTCTCTCCAAATTTTGGTGAATCGAATTGGAACTTTTCAGAAAAAGTGAAGGATTATATGTTCCTACTTCTAAATAAAGTATTTAAAAAAAACCACATCGTCACAAAGTTGAAAACAGGGATGTTTTTCCTCAGATTGTTTTTTTTAGAGATGAGTGGTTCTCACAGGACAGCGGTACTACAAACACATGATGACTATATAGAAAAGAATGCGTAACTGTACGTTAAATTCCCCAACAGTAAAGTAGTACAAATTAGTTCAAGTTTAAATAACAGCAGCATTAAAAATGCACATTGATAGAACAGTAATATTAATCCAAACCCATCATAAAACACTAACAGGGAGTCTTTTCTAAACTGTTACTGTTTGATATGTTAAGTAAATTTAACTGTTAGTACTCATGTTTTTACTAAAGCAATGTTTTGAATGTAGGATTTTTACCTGTCGTGAAGTAGATACACGTTGTGTTGCTACTTTTACATAAGTAAAGGACCTGAATACTTCTTCCAGCACTGATGAACTGCAGCAGCCTGAGAAGATGCTGCAGACACACTGTGTGAGTTCAAACTATTAATAAATAAGACTTCTCATCACAACTGAGCATTAGTTTCTCACCAAACACCAACTGTCGCACCTTCAAAACAGAACTAAAAACCACACGCTTCTATATCAAGATTAAAACTGGTATTTTAAACTTTGTACATGACTCAGACTTACTTTAAAAAGTCCAGATGTTCCTCTTTCTGCAAGGAGAGTAAACATTTCACGAGCTTTTCACCGACACTCTTTTGTGTAGCAGAATCATATTTCTGTAATGCATGATGCCTTTTTAAAGCACAACAACACAGTGTAACTTTGGCATTAAATACATTTGAAGAGTTAAAAAAAAAAATCCTTTTCATCTTTACATTTATTACCATGATTTTTCCAGGCTGCCGAGCACATTGGGAGTGATTCTATAAATACGGACTAATTTGCTGCAGATATTTAAACATTTGTGTTTAATCGGTGCCGTTGGAGATCAGCGTGTGGATGTGTTCTGTGTCTGAATTTTAAATGGCAGTCCATCCAGGCTGGTCAGCTTACCTGAATTCAGACATTTATTCAATCATCATTGGTCAGAAAAACAACATGTAACACAATCATATTACTGATCGAGTTCTGATTAGATGAAACAAAAAAACTGTATATTTTAGAAGTAAAATTCAACTGAGAAAACTTCCCCTCACAACAACTGACCACAAGTTTTTAAAAAAAGGCTCAACTTCAAAACACACCCAAAAACCCACAAACTTCCTTGTAAAGTTTAACATCACTGCACCAGCGTTTCCATTTCAGCCTTCATATGCAGCTCGATCGCTGGTGAACTTGATGCTTTTTCCAGGATGAACAGAAAAACACAGACGCTGACGGTCAATTTTAGAAATCCAAATGTTTCTTTATCTGCAGGTAGGATGCTTTCTGACAGATTCAAACTTCACAAGCGTCTCATCTTTTGTGAAGCAGAATCTTATTTTATTCATTTTCATAATGATGATCATCACGACACTTTGGTCAAATTAATTTCAGATGTCACGATTGACTTTGTTTTAATTTGTATCATGATTTTCTCAGTCTGCTGATTCTGGAAATAATGTTTAATTTACTGCAGATCTTTGAGAACTTATGTTTGATTTGTTTCAGAGGAACTTGAGGAAGGTGACTTTGAAAATGCAGCAGTTTGTACTGTGGACAAAATAACAGCCACTGCAGGTTATTAACACAATTTACTGCACAAATATTATAACAGCAGATTGAACTTTTTTAAAGTTTCATGTTGATTTTTTTTCAGCTAAATGTTTTTGTTTATTTCTTTGTCAGACAAGAAGTCTTCCTCTTTCACTTATTCTTTTCCAACAATAGCAGTGAGTTGGTTGATACTGTTTGTTATTGTAGCCCTTCAAATATATTGTAAGTATAACTCATACGTAAACAAATATTTCTATGTCGTTATTGTGAAATAATTCTGAACAAAAATGCATTTTATCTGACTTTCAGTGTAAGTCAAAGTTGTTTGATTTTTGTTAATTTGTTATCCAATATCAGCTCACTGCCAACTATCTTCCTGTACGTTTGACTTTTAGTTACCTCGGTCATTTCTGAAAACAACGCCAAGCTGACGGCAGAAAAGATGAACCTGGAGAAACAAAACCAGGAGCTGGAGATGGAGAAGAGAAACCTTACAAATCAAATAAAGGACATGGAGGCAAAGGGGAATGAGCTCAACATCAGTCGAGCTCAGTGGAGCATTGATGCCTACTGTCCCAGAAAAGATGGTGGTGGTATGTTGGGATCCAATTAGTTATAAAAATATTGAATCTTGATATAACGAGACAGTAAAGTTGATTATTAGTTGATCTCTGTTATTTCAGCACGACATTGTAACTCTTGTCAGCCAGGCTGGATTCTGTTCCAGTCTAGTTGTTATGTGGTTTTAAACTATCAGTCTTCTACCGATCGGAAAACCTGGGAAGAAGCTCGAGAAAACTGCACAATAAGGAATTCTGATTTGGTGGTTGTAGATAATGCAGAAGAAAAGGTAATGACAGCATATATTAAATGAAAATGTATTTTCTGAAGATCTGAAAACACGCCGAGTCTGTTGGTCACAGTGAGTTTATTAAAGTAAGTAAATATCTCTGATCCTTTTCCTCTGTTGTCCTCAGACATATGTCCGTGATAACAGCTATAACCGTCCAGGAAACGAAGGGTACTGGATTGGACTGAAAGCTGATGGTGGAAAATGGAAGTGGGTCGATGGAAGTGATCTGGCTGACAGGTAAGAGACACATTTCTAAACACTTTGAATGATAAAATCTTGACTCTGGATCTAACTGATGTTTTGTTTTCCTCAGCTCCTGGACAGAAAACCCGACTGATGGTCACTGTGCAATTTCTGTAACTAACGATGGATGGAAATCAGTGAATTGCACCAACAGGAACAATTGGATCTGTGAACAGAAGTCTTTGTCTGTTTGAGTCAAATTCAGAAGGTAACTTGATAGTCTGCAAAGATTAATCTTATGTAAGATAATGCCAACTGGCTTAATAATGTCAAAATATGAAGATTTCTTGAAATATCACGTTTAATATTTTTGTAAAAACAAAAACTTAGAAGTAAAATTAAAGCGTGCTACTTTTAATAGCTGTTTGTTTAAGGTACTTTGTGTACATATTTGGAAAAAACAAAAACAAACACATATACAGTGGGTACGGAAAGTATTCAGACCCCTTTAAATTTTTCACTCTTTGTTTCATTGCAGCCATTTGCTAAAATCAAAAAAGTTCATTTTATTTCTCATTAATGTACACTCAGCACCCCATCTTGACAGAAAAAAACAGAAATGTAGAAATTTGTGCAAATTTATTAAAAAAGAAGAACTGAAATATCACATGGTCATAAGTATTCAGACCCTTTGCTGTGACACTCATATTTAACTCACATGCTGTCCATTTCTTCTGATCCTCCTTGAGATGGTTCTACTCCTTCATTGGAGTCCAGCTGTGTTTAATTAAACTGATTGGACTTGATTAGGAAAGGCACACACCTGTCTATATAAGACCTTACAGCTCACAGTGCATGTCAGAGCAAATGAGAATCATGAGGTCGAAGGAACTGTCCAAGGAGCTCAGAGACAGAATTGTGGCAAGGCACAGATCTGGCCAAGGTTACAAAATAATTTCTGCAGCACTCAAGGTTCCTAAGAGCACAGTGGCCTCCATAATCCTTAAATGGAAGAAGTTTGGTACGACCAGAACTCTTCCTAGACCTGGCCGTCCAGCTAAACTGAGCAATCATGGGAGAAGAGCCTTGGTGAGAGAGGTAAAGAAGAACCCAAAGATCACTGTGGCTGAGCTCCAGAGATGCAGTAGGGAGATGGGAGAAAGTTCCACAAAGTCAACTATCAGTGCAGCCCTCCACCAGTCGGGGCTTTATGGCAGAGTGGCCCGACGGAAGCCTCTCCTCAGTGCAAGACATATGAAAGCCCGCATAGAGTTTGCCAAAAAACACATGAAGGACTCCCAGACTATGAGAAATAACATTCTCTGGTCTGATGAGACCAAGATTGAACTTTTTGGCGTTAATTCTAAGTGGTATGTGTGGAGAAAACCAGGCACTGCTCATCACCTGCCCAATACAATCCCAACAGTGAAACATGGTGGTGGCAGCATCATGCTATGGGGGTGTTTTTCAGCTACAGGGATTGCAATTGAAGGAAAGATGAATGCGGCCAAGTACAGCGATATCCTGGAAGAAAACCTCTTCCAGAGTGCTCTGGACCTCAGACTGGGCCGAAGGTTCACCTTCCAACAAGACAATGACCCTAAGCACACAGCTAAAATAACAAAGGAGTGGCTTCGGAACAACTCTGTGACCATTCTTGACTGGCCCAGCCAGAGCCCTGACCTAAACCCAATTGAGCATCTCTGGAGAGACCTGAAAATGGCTGTCCACCAACGTTCACCATCCAACCTGACGGAACTGGAGAGGATCTGCAAGGAAGAATGGCAGAGGATCCCCAAATCCAGGTGTGAAAAGCTTGTTGCATCATTCCCAAGAAGACTCATGGCTGTACTAGCTCAAAAGGGTGCTTCTACTCAATACTGAGCAAAGGGTCTGAATACTTATGACCATGTGATATTTCAGTTTTTCTTTTTTAATAAATTTGCACAAATTTCTACATTTCTGTTTTTTTCTGTCAAGATGGGGTGCTGAGTGTACATTAATGAGAAATAAAATGAACTTTTTTGAGTTTAGCAAATGGCTGCAATGAAACAAAGAGTGAAAAATTTAAAGGGGTCTGAATACTTTCCGTACCCACTGTAATCTGTATTAGAAAATATTTGTTTCCTGTCTGTAATTTTTGACACTGTTGTTTTGTAATTGGCCAACAGAGGGCGCTGCATTACTTCTCAACAAAATGCTCCCAAAGCTGTTTTCTTCAACATTTGTATTCTGATGTAAATAAGTCTTCACACGTTGAGGCAGCAGATAATGTTAGATATCTATTTAGAAGCAAATGCATGTTTTTATCCTGTTATGTTGAATAAAAATGTTAAACTGAACAGCAATATTTCTGTTTTCTTTTTTTTTTTCTAATCTCAAAACATTCTCATTAAAAATGTCATTAAGTTTTGATAAAGTCAGGATGAACTGCATTCTTCAGGATGATATAACAAGTTCAATCAGTATGAGGCAGGAACAGATCTGGTCTCAGTATGTTCACCTCGTTTGGACCTCATTAATCAATCACACCGTCGACATCAGGTCCAACAAATCTCCAGATTACAACAGGAAGTTCAATTTATCAGCCAAGCACATATTGTGTGTTTTACAAAGAGGGATTTCATGTTTGAATATCTTTTTCAGTGCTGTTACCTAAAATGCTGATCAAGTCAAAACCTGTTTTGCACTAATTTTTCTTCCTGGTCATCAAAAAGGATCAGTGGTCACTGTACACCGGGGGTCCTGGATTTGAGGGTGATGGAAGCTCTTCACCGTCGAGGTCACGTGTTCTCCCATGTTCACGTAACCCAGGCAACATTCAGTTTCCCAATTTACAGACGTTCCCTAAACGTCTCACCAAACCAGCTGGTGGTCTGAACGTAGCAGAGCCCTTAGCCCCCCCTCCCACTCTCTGAACCACGCACTCACCTACCGGAGACCCCGCAGCTAAGACAGGTGCAGGAGGCAGACAAGATTTGGAGCAAAGTCAGATATTTTGAGATTCCCAAGAGATATCGAGTGAATTTAACAGTATTGTAAGTGAGTTACATGCTGAGCTGCA
Source organism: Embiotoca jacksoni (assembly GCF_022577435.1). Taxonomy (NCBI): domain Eukaryota; kingdom Metazoa; phylum Chordata; class Actinopteri; family Embiotocidae; genus Embiotoca; species Embiotoca jacksoni. The sequence continues at coordinate 3,443 of NW_027185241.1, read as the reverse complement.
GCGGAGCTGTCGAGGGAGAAGTTCTCACCGGGACGAACTCCGTCGGGCGTTTCTTCAATGAAGTGGATTATCCAGGTGAGTTGCTACCTGAGGTTATCTTGTTAACTAAGTTTGTGTCAGAGAATTGGGAGTAATTTACTTTGAGGAACATAGCGAAGCAAAACCAGCCAGGATAACAACATTTTGGATGATGTGAATGAAGCACATAACTGTGTGTGTGTGTGTGTGTGTGTGTGTGTGTTGAATTTTTGTTAAAGTTTCTGTATATGTTGTAAAAGTATGTTGATTGCCAAGTGTATTGTTTGAAATTGAGGCCAAATGAGATAATTTAGTCACAAGTGTTTAAAGTTGTGAAAGTTTTGTGTAAATCTAAGGTGATGGAAAAAGAGGAAACTCTGACTATATGATGATGTTCTGCACACTTGTGTACAGGCTGTTTTTTTTTTAGGGATTCATCAAGTGACTACGAGCTGCTTCATCTGCTATCCTGTCTGGATCTTCACCGAGAAATATAAAGGATCCAATTTTATTGGCACTTTGTTTTCTGAGATCTCAGAGTTGTTTTGGATTCAAACAAACAACCGGAAATCCGTTGGAAGAGACTAATGGTGAACTGTTGAACGTTAAGGAACTTCCAAAGATATAAATGAGACCTACTTTGACTGACAACTGTAAAGGACTAAAACAGACTATTAAGATCTAACAACTGAATTATTTTGGGTTTAACAGAGTTCAGAGGTTTATACCTGATTTTAGTTACATTATTTGACATAATATGCAATTCAATGGTTGTTTATCCAATTTTGTTACGCAGTTATTTGAGTTAAAGTTGCTGTAAGTTAGACCTTTAAACAGTTTCTCATCCGTCTTCAGCTCAGGTTTTTTTAGGCGGGGCTAAAAGGTCGCTTCAGTACGTCACCGATCTACCGCACAGACGGTTTATATAACCTTCTGCATGGCTCCTCCTCTCACGGTGAAAGGCTATAAAAGCCTGGAGCTCATTTGCATAAGAGGTCATCCCACTCTGCCGTAGCCAGATTGTTATTGTCCATCAGCTGGCTGCTACAGGACGTCTCCCTCCACCCGCAAGTGAATCTTTCCTGGAAGCAAGAACCTCCAAAGCAGCCTTCTGTGGTGTGATGAGCTTAAAACTCATTTTCATTTCTACTTTACAGCATCTTTAAGTAAAGGAGCTGAATACTTCTTCCAGCACTGATGAACTGCAGCAGCCTGAGAAGATGCTGGAGACACACTGTGTGAGTTCAAACTATTTATAAATAAGACTTCTCATCACAACTGGGCATTAGTTTCTCACCAAACACCAACTGTCGCAACTTCAAAACAGAACTAAAAACCACATCCTTCTCTATCAAGATTAAAACTGGTATTTTAAACTTGCTACACAACTCAGACTTACTTTAAAAAGTCCAGACGTTCCTCTATCTGCAAGGAGAGTAAACATTTCTCACGCTTTTCACCTACACTCTTTTGTGTAGCAGAATCATATTTCTGTAATGCATGATGCCTTTTTAAAGCACAACAACACAGTGTAACTTTGGTAGCAATTACATTTGAAGAGTTAAAAAATAAATCCTTTTCATCTTTACATTTATTACCATGATTTTTCCAGGCTGCCGAGCACATTGGGAGTGATTCTATAAATACGGACTAATTTGCTGCAGATATTTAAACATTTGTGTTTAATCGGTGCCGTTGGAGATCAGCGTGTGGATGTGTTCTGTGTCTGAATTTTAAATGGCAGTCCATCCAGGCTGGTCAGCTTACCTGAATTCAGACATTTATTCAATCATCATTGGTCAGAAAAACAACATGCAACACAATCATATTACTGATCGAGTTCTGATTAGATGAAATAAAAAACTGTATATTTTAGAAGTAAAATTCAACAGAGAAAACCGTTCAAAACATTCATCAAGTGACTACGAGCTGCTTCATCTGCTATCCTGTCTGGATCTTCACCGAGAAATATAAAGGATCCAATTTTATTGGCACTTTGTTTTCTGAGATCTCAGAGTTGTTTTGGATTCAAACAAACAACCGGAAATCCGTTGGAAGAGACTAATGGTGAACTGTTGAACGTTAAGGAACTTCCAAAGATATAAATGAGACCTACTTTGACTGACAACTGTAAAGGACTAAAACAGACTATTAAGATCTAACAACTGAATTATTTTGGGTTTAACAGAGTTCAGAGGTTTATACCTGATTTCAGTGACATTATTTGACATAATATGCAATTCAATGGTTGTTTATCCAATTTTGTTACGCAGTTATTTGAGTTAAAGTTGCTGTAAGTTGGACCTTTAAACAGTTTCTCATCCGTCTTCAGCTCATGTTTTTTTAGGCGAGGCTAAAAGGTCGCTTCAGTACGTCACCGATCTACCGCACAGACGGTTTATATAACCTTCTGCATGGCTCCTCCTCTCACGGTGAAAGGCTATAAAAGCCTGGAGCTCATTTGCATAAGAGGTCATCCCACTCTGCCGTAGTCAGATTGTTATTGTCCATCAGCTGGCTGCTACAGGACGTCTCCCTCCACCCGCAAGTGAATCTTTCCTGGAAGCAAGAACCTCCAAAGCAGCGCCGCATCGCTGTTTAAATTCCCTACTGATGAAGAAAGGAAAAAGAGGCGGATTGATTTCGTGAAGAGCCTCGCTAAAGGAGACGTTAGGATCGACACCAACAGCCGCCTCTGCAGGGACCGTTTCACAGAGGACAGTTTCAACTTGGACCGGAGACGGATGCAGTTCACGGACACACGGCTTCTCCTGCAGCTCGGAGCCGAACCGAGCTTCACCCTCCCGGCCGTTCGTCCTCCGGTCGCACCGGCACCGTCCGCCGCCGCCAGCAGTCCACCACTCAGCGGAAGTTCTGTGTGCTTGTTATAATTATACCAGATAACTTTTCCACAGTGACTCTGCTACATTTAGTCCTCGGTGCAAACCGCTAACGTGATTTTACTCGGTGTAGAATAACTTTATTTTCATGAAATGGGAGCTAATGTGCTAATTAGCTTCTATTGAGTTCGTAGCAGAGTTCAGAGGAAAATGCTCCGAAAACAGCAGATTTTTTTTACGCGTGTCAATATAGCTCCGATAAGGAACTATAATATATGTAACTCTGTATTTTACATGTCGGGGTGATGGTAAACATGGACCAGAGGAGATCTAGTCCTCCCCATTAATGAGGGTTGTTGATTTTGTACTCCGGTGTAACGTTACAATCAGCGACCCTCTCGGTTACATGTACCGGTACCGGTCGGGGTAAATGAGCCCAACTACATGTGGAGGAGGAGGAGGAGGAGGAGGAGGACGAGGAGGAGGAGGAGGGACATCAGTGAAAGAGAAAGACTTACTTCTCAACCTGAGCAGGTTCAAAGTTTGAATTAACGTGATGTAATGAATTAACATGTGATGTAATGC